>NW_008682072.1:0-43928 GCF_000695815.1 Acanthisitta chloris
CCAACCCATTTGATTCTATGGTTCTATTATTTTTGTCACCTGTCCTCAGCCCAGAACGTGCCAGGATTCCTTCTCAGTGCCTCAGAATGGGGCTTCAGGCGATTTTAGGATAGAGCACTATCAGTCCTTTGTCCTGGGTGAAGTTCTCTCAGAACAAAATAATATCATTTGGGAGATGAGATTTATCCATCAAGCTTTAGTAAATTATATGCCTAAATGCCTTCCTTTTGGTTTCAGCTATTTGTCCCTGCTCTTGTGGTATAAAGAGAAGAAGAAATTCCAATGAGTAAGAGAGCATAGCTGCTTTAGATACCCATTTTAGGGGATCACCTATACAATTTAGAATGATGCAGAGGAGCCTCGATGGCTAAATTTAAATGAAGACTGCTATCTGCCATGAAGCATATAAGAGCCATAATCCAGAGATTAGCTGCTAAAATGGCCAAATCTAAAGCTAGCATTGAGTTTCTTACGCTTAGTGCAATTTCCCACATTGCTGGGTGAGACGTCTTGCACCTGAGAAGCCTTTCCTGATGGACCCTCTGTTGAAATGAATTATTTCTGCAGAACTGATGCTTTGAACAAAGAGGTAAAAAGAGTCTTAGTCAAGTTGCAACTTACAACTTGTCTGACATTCAGTTTTTACTGTTGTTGCTGTTTGTGTCTGCAGAGAATTGTCAGTCTCCTTCACAACAAGCATCATGATTTGACATTGTGTTGGTTATGTCACATTTGTTTCCCACTTCTCACTGATGACGATTTCATCATCCAGACTCCTGAAGAATGATTCTAACATTGAAGGCATGCTTCATATATGTGCATTATTCTGACATTACTTGAGCAGTGATAGATTGCACCCAGAGAATTAAAGTTCTGTCAGGCTCAAATAAATTGAAGGGTAAGATATGACATAAAGTTTCAAAATTATCATTCCAGACCTTAGGATGATAATAAAACAAAAGACTAGAGTCCCAATGCCATCAATCACCAGGCAAGGTGCATGAGTCTCAGGCAACAGGTTGAGTTTATTCTTTTATTATCACAGAGCAAAGACAGCCAGAGGCATGAAAACAACATACACAGCTTCCAAGAGCCATGGGATTTAAAAACATACAAAAGTTGGTATCCATCGATTTTTCTGTTCTAGGTGTGTTCTTTAAACTGAATTTATCACATGTTGGTCACAACCCATGACCCACAGAATACCCTGTGCTCACCCAGTCTCCATGACTCCTGCTTTCCTTCCCCATGACAGCTCCTAGTGCTCACTGTGTCCATAGTCAGTGAGAACAGCACCAAGCCCCAAATGCAGCTACAGCTCTGAGGGAATGGAAGCAGCTCCAGGGCTGTTGAGTGATATCTTTACAAGAACATACATACACGTGCATTGGCAAACATGAGTGGACTGCTCAGATCCAACAGTTGCTTTAAATGGATGAACTGTTCCCTGTGCAGAATTTAACAAACAAGTCATTTAGATATGATAAAAAAGCTGAAATATTTTTATTCAGAATTGCTAAAGCCACCCCATAAACTACTATTTGATAACATTTCCTTTGGTTTTTTTCTCTGCTGACACTGCTTAGGTCATCTGAGTTGGTTCTTTTGGAAGATAAGTTTGCAAACATTAAATAATAGAAACTAAAGTGCAACAACAGTGTTGACAGAGGCTCAAATGCTGACACCATCACAACATAACTACCAGTTGTTTTTTTAGAGATGGTCACCATATTGTCTATGAACTGTATGGAGAATATGTCATATCAAGCAGTAATATTTTAACTGCTTGTATTTGGAGCTGGGTACTACAGAAGTTGTGATATTTAATGATAGTTATTTTTAATGTACATATTATCTCGTTCTCTAAGAGCTTTGTGTTCCACACACATAGTAGCTTGCTGGTGCTTTACTGGTGCCTATCCTGTCACTTCTCAGGACACTCACTCTTGAGAAACTGCTACACTAATTTTGAAAACTGAACCTTGTAATCTGTTTTGTAGTGAGACAGAAGCTCTACTTGGCTATTTCACTTGACATAAAATCAATTGATTGGTTTTTAAGTGACAAAAACACTTCTGGGCTCTTATTATGGTACAATTTTAGGATCTTTTTTATATAATTTGTTTCCTGATGATAAAGCTTTGTGCTTACAGTGCCTTAATGTAGTATTTCAAACTTTATTTGTACATTAAAGGCACTGCTAGTTTTTCACCAGAACTCTGTTGTTTGGGGATTTTTTTTTAATCAAATCAAGCATTATATATTAGCAGAAAGAAAACCAGTCAGGTGAATATCTACCTTACAGGAAGTTCAACCTGAATATGAGGAAGAATTTCTTTACTGTGCAGTCACTGAGCTCTGAACAGGTTGCCCAGAGAGGTTGTGGATTCTCCCTCACTGGAGGTGTTCAAGAACCATTTGGACACAATCCTGAGCCATGTGCTCTAGGGTGGCTCTGCTGGAGTAAGAGGTTGGACCTGATGACTCTCTGTGGTCCCTTCCAGCCTAATTGATTCTGCAATTCAGTAATTCTGATTCTGTATTCCAGTTAAGTGTGACTAGGATGTCCACTGTGTAAAGCTTACAGTTATTAAATGGTATTAGACAATTACACCTTAATTTCTTGGGTTTTAGTCATCATGATGCCTTCTCCATTATCAAAGTAAGCTATTAAAAGATAATGATCCAGTAATTAATAATTCATGAGATCAGCTTTAAAATAATTATCTTTTTAAGCTGTTAAATAAGCATCAGGTTCCTTTTTTCCCCTGCTGTATTTTGATAGCAATCTCTGTCTTAGAAAAGCTCAGAATATTTCTTCTAATCCTCAAGGCTTAATTTTAGCATTTTTTTTCTGTCATCATGATGGCTGGGATTTATTAATACAGTCAGTGAAAGTCAGGAATCTGACCTCTTCACACCTGTTGGAAATAAGATCTTGAGGAAGTACACATATTACAGATACCATGGTGAAATCCCAAGGCACAGCAGTGTCACCACATCTGTGCTCTATCAGACCAACTCACTGATCAATAGTCACTTTGTGTGATGCACCTGTGCTCCAAATGTATCTGTTCTATTGCAGACATATCTGCCATGTGGCCTATGACTTGTACTTAGTTTATTCCCTGTGGCTTCCTTTCTGTGGTAGAAATGTGGTCAAGACTGCAGGCAGCTTCAGGAATACAACTCACAGATCTGTCAATGGTGATTGAAGCAGATGAGGACTTACTTTTGCTTTGCAGAGATAAGAACAAAACACCCCCCAAAAATGGTCAACAATTACATTGTCCTGTTTCCAGGGAAAGTGGAGACCTTTGTTTTGCAGGAAACTTTGACATATTTGAAAATGCTTCCACTGTCCATCAATCTCCTCAGGACTAAACACACCTGTTTTTCAATATTGCTTCCAATATTTTTTTTGATTGGTTTGTTTTGGTTACTTTCTTTTCTGTCATCTGAACTGTTTCCCACCTTTCTTGAAAAAAAGTTCTTGAAATTGGGCACAGGACTCCTGACTAAACTTTACTGTAGCTGAAGGTGGAAGGACCTGTAGCACATATGCTTACTGTTCCTGCCTATTATGATGCTTGTTTTTCTTTTGCAATAGTATCATTACTGACTGAAGATAAAGGCTAGACATCCTTCTCCCATCTCCATACACCAACTGCATTTTCACTAGGAATTCTGCCTGGACATTTGCTCCCTATGCTGCATTTTTACAGTGATTGTGACATTTTGCACCAGATAAATGCCCCATATTTTGGAAAGCCAAGGCAAGGCAGATGAGGAGGGGATTGGAATCCTGCTGGTCTGCTGTGGGATGCAGCTAAGCAAAATTTGCATTTCTGTTCCGCTAATTCTTTTCTCCACACAGACAGATTCACATTTCCAAACAGCATAGTTCAAGTGTAAGTTAAGATTTAGTAGCATGAGCTGCATGTGGATGTAGAGCTTTAGATCAGCACCCTGTTCAAGACTGGATCTCTTGGTTTTTTCACACTTTTCTGAAAGGTTGTATGTGTCAGTATCAAAAGTCTTTTTTTTTAAGATCATGAAAACTATCACCATTTCTCCCCAAGGAGCAGCACCTGTTACTCTATCATGAAAAGAAAAAAGTCTAGTGTGACACAATTTCTTCCTGAAAAATCTTGACAAATATTTATGACCTCTGAAGAGTTTATATGCAGGTGGTTTGATTGGTGATTCCAACATCCTTCAAGGAATTGAGAAAGATAAGATGTTACAGTTTCCTGGGTCTTTCTCCTCCTGTTTTTTTACAAAAAGATAGAATGGCCTAATTGAGCAAATTATTTCAAAGGGAAATTAGGTACTCAGAAATTAAGAACATAAAAAAAACCCCCACAACAACCTAAATCATAAAAACCTAAATCATAATACTTTGCTGAAACCAGGACTGGGTCTATCCTTTCTAAGTTTCTTTTCCCCATGAAGTCTCAAAGGTGTAGCTATTACTAGCCATGAGTTTGCCTCTGTGGTTCTCTCTGTAGCTTAGGTTTAATTTCATTCAGCTTTCCCAATTGAGAACTGCTGTTTCATTTAAGTTTTACCTCACCTGTTCTCTGCCCACTCCACTCCACATTCTTTAGCCCCATTGACATTAATTGTGTTAGTCATTTAATCACAGGTGATCTTTTCACAGTAGTGATTGAGGCAAAAAGAGCACTAACTGCCTTAGGTTTTTCATGCGTCATAAACTATTAGCTTTCCTTCCTTCCCACATAGTAGAATGAGTCTGCTTTTGGTATTATTATTATTATTAATGTGATTACAAAAAGTTTTCTTGTTATCTCTACTGTCTCTGACTGCATCCCAGTTTATAGACTGACTGTTCTGCTTTGCTGTTAGATGCCCATGTTGTTTTTCTGTGTTTAGCCTTAACAATGTAGTCTAGTTTTGACCTCTGACACGGTTCTGTCTCAGGTAACCGACCGTTGAAAAGTCATGGCTTAATCAAAATTATCTCTGGTTGTACTTATTATTTTTCCTTCTCATTAGAGCTAGGTGTACTTGCATTCTTAGTATTGTTTATTTCATCTTTTCCAGTTCTCCTAAACTATTGTTCTCTTACCATTGCTTGCCAAAGTATCAAATTGATTGATTCTGTGGGTTTATTAGAATCTGGGCTTTTTAAACTCATTGTTGTTAAGTTTTTTTGTTGCTCTTCTTTCTTGCTGTCATAAGCATCACTCATTAGAACATTTCACCCAAGTTTTCTTCTACCTCCTACCTATTTCACACAGGTAACTGCATAGTTCCTTGCTCTGGGTGCACTGTCAGTTCATTTCACAAACTGTCATCTTCTTGAACTTTGCTGTAGACTACACTGTTGACATCTTGAAGCATTTGGCATTGGCTGTGGGAAGCTAAGCCTCCCACAGATTATATCAGCAATGAAATCAAAAACACTTTCTACGCGGTTAATATATTGCTATGAGTTGATGGATGTCATTGATTTCTTTGCTGTATGGCTATAGGTAGAGCAATTAGTGCACATACTTTTTTTACTTGCAGAGGATCTGTTGTCTGTAGTAAAACAGCAGTGTAGCTGGTTTATGTGTGTGTAGTTTGAAAAGTTAAGACACAAGACAGTAGTGCTGCTGGATATGAATCTTCCTTCTGCTCAGTGCTTACTGCTGCTCCTGGGACAGAATGAGCCAGAACTCTTTATTAGTTTCTTGTTTTGGTTTGGTTTTATTGCTTTATTTTCTTTTATTGTGTTCCTGATAAAGTGCATCATCAGACAGACCCTTGTGTAAACTCAGCAGAAATTTTCTCTTGGTTTCAAGGCTTGCAGGTCATAGAGTCTCACACCTAGTAAATTCTTCACCATTAACTTGGATATCCAAAACCTGTAATTTTTATTCTCTTGTAGAATCAAGCGAACATGAAGAGAAGAGTACAGCTGTCTCGGGTGAGGTACCTTCCACCCAACCTTGTCCTGCACCAGGATATACTCAGCCTGAAGAAGCAAAGGAGGATATGGATGTAACAAAGCAGACTAAACCTGAAGAGAATGAGGACTTGGGCCCACTGCCTGATAACTGGGAAATGGCTTATACAGAAAAGGGGGAAGTCTACTTTATTGAGTAAGTCTTATTTCTTATATTTCCTATGGCTACATTGTATTTAACTGGCTGGGAAAATGGTTTGTATGGTGAAGTGAAGCATCACACTCCTTCTCATTAAACTTCTGGCTGTCAAGGCTCCTGAGGGCTGGTGGCAGTCCCTGCATTAGTGATTTACATTGACTCATGCTGGTTTTTAAGATAGGTAACTGGTCTGCTTACTTTGATGGCAGCAATTAAAGCTGTTGTTTCTTCCGTTGAAAGCAAGGCTTTTGCTTTTCTGCTCTGCTGGTGCTCATGGGAAAGTGGCACAATCACTGGATTCATCCTTCCTTATGTGCACAGAGGTGGAGAGAGTGAAGCTTTTTGCCAATTAAAGAAAGATGGGTGGGCTCAAAACTAGCTAATGAACAGTAGAGGGAGGCCATGCTGTATTTAGAAATAGTAAAATAAGGAGAATTAATTACATGTAGAATTCTTTTTCCTGTTGGTAGACTGTATGTACCTGCTGCTAATTTGCCAAATCATTGAAGAAGTGGATATGAAAGTTCTTTATTAAGTGCTGTCATTAATACATGATACCAGATTCAAAATACAGTAAATGTCTGAGTTCATATAACATCATGTTCCGCAAAAGAAAAAGAAAAAGGTAAACCCAACATTTTCATCAACAGAACACTAACTGCTACAGAGGTAGTGGCAGCATTTATGTTTGCATTAACTGCCCCAATTTGGAGCAATAGCTGTTATTCTGATTATTAGCAGGTAAAAGTAACATTTGGTGGTGTCACTTCTGCTTTAAATCCCATATTTAATGTAAAATGTGTCTATCACATGAAGTGTAAACAAATTATAAGAATAAAGTTTGTGCATGTGATTTTTTTCATGGACACAGAAATGACCATCTATAGCTTCTGGCATACACAAGGCTGAAAATAGCAGTAACTATTAAAACAAAAGTGTCTTTGCAGAAAAGGGCAAAAATATGCTTATTCTAGAAAAAGAGTAATTATAGTAGCTTTCCCCAAGCAAGCAGAGAAGACCTAGGATGACCTCTGGGCTAGCTCAAACCCTTGTTTCCTTCTTACCTCACTCCCAAATGTGATTTTTCTGCACATACTGAATGCTCTGAGAGAAAGCAGAGTAAACTGTGTGGCATTTTTATTTTACTTGTAGCAAAACCCTGTGATGCATTTTGGAGTTGGGGGGAGGGGACGATGTGGAGATCCCTAACACACCAGACTGTGAGAGTAGCAAATACTGCAGCAATTTGATAGAAAATAAATGTATATTTTGTAACAAATACAGTGAATGCAAGTAGCCCTGATGCTCTACAGAGCAGTCATCCACCCCACAAATTCCTTTGATGTTACAGCTTACTTCCTTTCCTGGAAATGCTCTGGTGTACACTGCAGTTCTGACAATGCTCATCATTCACTTCCACTAAATGAATGTTATGTAAAGCAGAGAAATCAATCAGAGGTGCAGGCTGGATAGAAAGGCAGTTGTGGCATTATATTCTTGACCAATGTAATTAAAAAAAAATAAAAAAGTGCAATTGCACATCTGTAAAAACACTAGGTTATTTGCTAGAATCCTAGCAAAGGAACAACTCTCTGGTCGTGTGAGTTTTCACATTGCACAGTCTTGAGAGGGTTAAGTAGGAATGTAATGCTGTGGGGATGCTGTTAAATTGCCTCTTTGTTTACAAGTCACTTTGGTTAATGGCATGAAGAGACTCCATTTGCTTGCACAAAAAAACGGAAAGATAAAAAGACAACAAAAACCTATTTGTCTAACAACAGTAGTAAAGATTGTACTAGATTATTAAATAATAGATGAAAAACAAACATTTTTAAAGTGTACATCACAATGAGTGGGGAAAAAAAAGTCACACTAGGCAGCATCTTTTATTGCTTTATTTGAGGCTGATGCGAATTGTGCCTTTAAACTCTAAAGACTTCAAGCAGTAAACAAGCTCAAGGTCTAAGTTGTCACAGGTATACCCCAGGTATTAGGTTTCATGATAACATTTTCATTCATTCACCTTAAACTAACCTCTAAAATTTGTATGTGATCTCAAATCTGCCATCAGAGTAATGTGGCAGATTTACAGTGAGAGAGGAAAGGACTTCATAAGAAGAAAGATAAGTATCTGTAGACAGGATTATTTATTTGTTAATCATTAATGGTTCAGTTAGCATTTTGTAAAGCACACTGGAAAGAATTTCCTCAGCCTCAAGGACTACAAAGAAGAGAAAAATCATATACCAGGTTCACTGAGTGATTCCGAGGATGGTTGTATTTTAGAGCATGTCTTGGTCTGTTTCTTCCTTCCTTTCCCTTTTTGGCATAGGTGCTAGACCTTATGCTTGCCTGTATTAGCAGTCACAGACAGCATAGAAAAGCACCTCTTTTTGCATCATAATGCCACTGTTTTTCAGGAAAAGCTACTTAAGTACATTTCTTGGGCTGTTTCCAGCCTCCCTTACATTTTAATATGAATTTTCAAACAGAGGCACGCACTACACAAATAGGACTCCATCTCCTACAGTCGTTTTCATTGAGGACATATGCTAATGAGAACATGCAATAATTAACAGACTGTATATAAATTGGAATGCCACAAAAAAAAACCCCTCTAGTTCTGCTCCCTCTTTAAATATGGGTGATGAGTGTGACGTATTTCAGCATGCTTAAATAAACTGCAGACGTCTCTGATTTTTAGTTTTTCCCTCTCCCAGGGCTGGGGAAAGGCTTTGATTCCGCATAGCCTTCAGACCTCACCTTGCCAACAACTCTCAAGCCACATGCTACAGACATGAGCTTTGTGTTGTCCTCACAAAGTCAGCAGGCACTGGCTGTGTTGGATCCCAGGCCGTTGATGTTTGCTGTGTTGGTTCAGTGCAGTCCTGAAGGGAATAAGATTCTCATCTGCTCTCATGTGCAGTCAGCCTGGAATGTGGCCCTCACCCAACTTTCCAACTCTATCCCGTGCATTATTACACTGTAGACTGTCCTTACACTTGGTTAAACATTACGATACTTGTTTATAAAAGGCAGAATTGGTTTTCTCTCTCTCTCTCTCTCTCTCTCTCTCTGGCCCTCCCCACCTACAGGCAGCTGAGGTCTCTGTAGGGGGTGTAGGGACAGTAGGACATGAAACCAGGTAGAGCTGCAGTTCATTAAGCTAAACTACAGCTAAGCCTTGATGATAGTCTCAAAGATGTTCCTTACCCCATAATTAAAGCTATTTGACTCTATACTCTTCAAAGCATATATGGTTTCCTTTGTTTATACTGCAACAATAATTGTTTTCTTAGTGGAGAAAGGTCTAGAATAAACTTAAACCTCTGTAGAATATCTTTAAAGAGTCATCTTCTTTAACTTGTGGTGATGATTTTTAGGAGAACGTGACCACATGAGGATTAACAAACCATTTTCCAATACATCTTGCAGACATTCACTGTCTTACTACTTCAACACCTACTTCTCCAAACAGCATAATCAGCATTGTTTTTTGGATCTGATGCAGTTGGTTTTTGCAGTTATTTTGTTCTTGGGTTTTTTATTAGATCCATAAAAGACTAAAATATCAGCTATAAAATAGTCTTTTTCCAAGGACTCTCCACTTCACTGCAAAACAAAAGCCATTAAGTTTTTAAAATCAGATGGTGCTACTTCAGGTGATACCTGGAAAGAAGTCCAGCTACAATTTGGTAAAGTAAAATCCTGACCTAGTTTGTTTCTAAGAACATTCTTACCGACTTCAATGGGATCAGTATTTCTTCATAGCAGTTTTGATGGTAGAAAAGTGTTTTGACTGCAGGAATAGTGTTTAGCCCAACACCTTGTTTACCTGAAAAACAGTGATTTATTTAGTTGGTTTTGGTTGCTCCATCAGTTCACCATCAGAAAGCAGGATATATATTAAGCCTGGAAACACCATTACATTTGATAACTTTATCTTTTGTACTGGAAGATACTAAAAGTAGTGGGGTAGAAGTACACCTTTCTACCTCCTCAAGATTGCTTCCACATCCTGCAGTAACTACCTGATCTCCTATGACCTAGTTTGGCACTTTTCGGAGTATGTTACCTCATCAGGGTATCAGTCCATAATATGGAAATTTGCCATGTTTTGGGTATTTCTGCTACCTGAATTAAGTAGCAGTTAAGATGAAGGAATTATTTTCTTTTTTACACACGGTTTTAATATGGACTTCTGATGGGATTCTTCTCCTTTGATAAACAAGACATCTTGTATCAGTGTGACTTCATTGTGTAGACAATTCTGATTCATCAGGGCAGGGATCTTGCCAATATGCTTATAGATGTCTGTAATTCTTTTTCTTGTTTATATGTTGTATCAAATTCATCAGATCTGGTCAGCATAGCAGTCATCAGATCTCTAATGCTCTTTGGACTTCAACATACAGCAGGACTGGCAGCAGAAAATATCACTTTTGGTTCCTTTCTCCTGAGACCACTTCCTTTCCTGATGACAAAATGATTAGGAATGGGGAGATGGTAGAACTGGAAAGAATTTGGGGAATGCTGAATTCTTTTTTTCCTCTTATCTTTTTATGTTATGAAGACATTCTCAGTCTGTACTAGTGGTGTATTGTTCCTGGCTCTCACCTGCTGCTTTTATCTGTGCCAACATCCAGGTCAAAATGCCAGCTCAACTCGTCTTTCCTCACTTTCTTATTTCTTGTCTTGCCCCCAGAGGTCTCTGATGCTCTGCTCTGCAGAGTTCCTCTTCTAGCACGTTTCTTCTGATGTTTGTTGAGTTACTATAATTTTTGTCCTCTATAGAACTAGAAGATGCAGCTCACAAGACTTGCCATATAGCATTAGGTATCCAGTATAAACCAGTTGTCAAGAATCCTTTCATGGTCAATGGAGAGAGATAATTACCTCCAGAGGCTGACTCATCCTGTCCAAATACAAGGGCAGAATTAATATGCCAAAATATAGGTGCTTCTACCAATAAAGATGTCCTCAGATATCCAAAGCTATGTCTGCAGTAGTATGTAATTTGTGTCAGGAGTACACTTTTGAAGCAAATCTTCTGGTTGTCTTCACTCACTAGGATTTGATTCATGTTTCAGTGTACTCACACTGGATTCCTAACAGATGAAACTGAAAAGAAAATTATCTCTAGGAGTAAACCTACTTCTCTGAGATCAGTCCATGAGACCAGATTTGAGTTTAAACCAGTCTGAATTCCTTTTGATCTAAACCATGTCCATGTCCATGTCTAAATTATCAATATCAGCAGACTGCAGAGTGAAACACTTGGTGCTGATGACCCAGCATCTACAGCTTCTAGGTCTTTCCAGGTGCCATGGGCTGCATGCTTGTGAATGTAGTGCATCAAGTGAGCTCCTGCTGTATATCTTCTGGTTTAAAATCAAGTGAAAAGCTTACAAGCTTGGAAAATGCTCAGTGTGAAAATGAAGGTAACTGAGAGAGATAGATTCACTTGAAAAGTGTCTTCCTGATCTGAGCCAAAGCACTACTGTAGAGGCATACTAATAGCCATACTAATAGCCATCTCCATGATCATGGGAGATATGGCACACAACTTGTCAAAACCAGCACCTTTCTGGAGTGGCAGCCAGATTTGGGAGATGCTATAGCGCCCACTGTGTCACCAAGAACACACAGCTAGGTGGTTCCACTGGAAGATAGGTAAGGTAAATTATTCTGTATAGGCATCTCTCCCTTGAATAGAGGGGAATCCTGCACAATTATCCATGTGATTTCTGCAGCCACACACGATGAAACACATTCTTTGTCAGAAATTAACTGCCTGAATCAAAGAAAACAACTTCAACAGCAGAAGTTACCGTAGGAGATTTTAGGGATTTATATATTCCCCTAAAAATCTTGCATAAGACTTCTGCTGCTGCGAATGCCTAAGGCATCACCACTGTATTTGGGCTGAGTACATAAGTGCTTATCTACTGCCCAAGGCCAACTAAGATGCACAGGATAGGTAATCCCAAACCTGGGTCTCTTAAGGACCATGTACTCTGAGCACATCTACACACCAACAGCATGAAATGCAGCTCAGCCTGACACTCATAGCTGCTGCCATGCAAACCATAGCCAGAGGACAACTTCCTTTTGTATCTATTCCTACAAGTGTGCAAGAAGTTTAGGTAGCACCCTACAAAGGATGGATTGCAAAACTGCTGGTTTAATGCTCTGTTTTCCTGTCCCTGTCCTTCCACACACAGATTACTTGAAGATCATTTGTGCTACTAGAAAAGCTCTGCAGATTTACCAATCTTCAGCATACATAAAGGAGGGAGGAGTTAGCATTTTGGAAGTCAGGGGCCTATAGTGTGCTATGCTTTTCTGTCTCATACACTCCCCTTTGCTCAAGTTGTTAGATCAAAGACCATCTTTAATAATGCAATGTGTTCACAATAAAAGCCCAAACAAACCCATATGTACTGTCCCCAAACACACCAAAGCAGCACATTGGTAAATACCCATTTTGAAATGCCTTTCACAATAATGTGCAAATTACATACCTTACAGGTCTCATAGTTTAGAATAGGTTTGCAGTGCTTTCGGGTGCTATTACTGTCAGTAACTGCTCTCTACATTTCCTTCAAAAATGTTTCGAGAGGTTCTCTGAAGGCTTTATTAAGTACAAGAAACTTTATCTGTCAAAGTGCTTTAAACTGACAGGTTGCTAACACAAATCCATTCTCTTCAAATTTTAAGTGAAATAATACACTGTTTAACAAATAATTATAATAAAAAGATAATACATTGTTAAATAAGAAAAGCCACAGTCCTAATGTTTTTTACTTCCTAAAGATATGGAGGAGTATCCAGTGAGATTCCCAGAGAGGCTCTGATCCTGGGACCTAGCTCCAGTGCTATTAACAGGGAACAGAGGCATAAACAGCCTCTGTGAAGTCTTAAAAGCAGAGCTACAAAGAAGATCTGGAGAACAGGAGGTTGAGTCAGGGTTTCAGGGAAGTATTCTGAGCTTTCTTTCACTCTGTTTAAAGCAGTCGAGGACTATATTTTTCCACATTTCTTTAAAATTTTCAGTAACTGGTACCAGAAGACTCTGATTATAATAAGCTATTTCTGCTAGCTGCAGATGCGTGGCAAAGAGGAAGGATTTAAGTTAGCACAGCAGTAATTATTTTATTGACTTTTGGCTGTAATATTAAGCTCCTCTGCTTTTCTGAGTGACCTTTTTTAAAAAAATCTGTCTGCAATACACTTCAGGCCTATGTATGTTTTTTATTGTGTATAGCAGGTAACAAATTAAGATGAATTTTAAAATGTTTTGCTGTTTCCATGCTCCACCTGCTTGAAGCAAGACCAAAGGGATCATTCGTTAACTGCTTACAAAGTCTCCAAAATTAGGGATTTTCTCTTGATTTTAAGACATGTTCTAAGACATGCATTGTTGATTTGCCAGCACTTACCTCTTAGCTCAGTTGTCCCAGTTAGTAATCAAAGTCACTGAAATTGTGTAAGGATGGGCTTTCTAGACATGTCTTTAATGATAAGGTATAGTTATTGCTGAGTAATGAAGCAGTGGCCAGTGGAAAATGCTGGTGGAGCCACAGCTGTATTTCTCACAGAATGCTTTTGTTGCATCACTTCACTCCTATTCAGCCAGTGACAACTGCTACAAATGCCTTTTTGAGCATTTATTCCACAACTGCTGCTGCTATTCATCTGCAATTCATTCATAACTAATCTGTAAATCCCCAGCCCCTTTTCCTTCTGGTCTCTTTATAAGACTTCCCAAATGGACACACATGATTGGACCTGGTGATAAGGCAGGCAGGTTATGCCCTCTATGAGGTTTTTAGTGCTTGAAAAGCATTAAAGAGGCACAGCCTATGCAGCAGAGATGTGTTAATGTTACATTTGCCATTGGTGTTAATTTGGCAATTTTACTGTTCGTTCTGTCTCTCTCCCATAGTTATAGCTTTCCTGTCAAAGCTTCCTTTAAATGATACCAAAATCTGTTTAGGAGGTAAGTGTCGTCTCCCTTTAGCTTTAGAGATTCTAGTCCCTTGCAGAGCTCAAGAGGGAGTAGGCAGAGCCCTGGGACACAGGGAAGGTGATATCCCTGCAGCCTGCCCTGGGACATTCAGCAAGGCAGCACCACTTTTGCTCTTTCATTCCCAATGTGTCCTACCTGTGTGGGGAAGAATCTGCCATTCTTCTGTTTCTGTGGCTGACTAACCCCGATTCTGTCCCTGATGGAAAAGTAACAGGAGGTCCTACCCACCCTGCCAAATAAACCCTGTGGGTAGGACAGAACTAGACATGTACCAAAAAACCCACTCTGCTGCACTCCAGGGCTATTTATTTCCCTCTTTTACTAACAGCAGTGTCATGACCCACCTGCAGGGCCATGATGTTTGTCATCAATTCTCATCAGGCTGAACAAACACACACGACCACACGTCATGGAACTTTAGGCTTTATTGTACAGTCACCAGAACTCTGGCGACCAACCCAATATTTAGACCCAAAAGGTGCTAGCAAACAAGCTCTTAAATTTATACAATCAGGTTCCACATGAGTGGAGGATAACAAGCTCTTAATTTGTACAGTACAGTACAGCACAGTAACTTCTCAAGTCCCACAGTAAACCTCTTAAAGGTGCAGGCTCACAAGCCACAATACACAACCAAAGGTGCAGCCCAAAAGCCACAACATACAACCAAAGGTGCTGCTCACACAACACAACACCTCCCACAATAAAATTCAGTGAAGGTATGATAGTTGTGCTTTGCCCAAGTTAATCTTGGGGAGAGAGAGAGACGAAGATGGAAAAGGGAGAGAGCTAACACAGAAAATCACCAGTGCTTAGATCCCACCTTGGTCCTGCCATGTGGATGTTCTGGAGCTGGGGCAAAGCATGAGAGTCATAGACAAAGAGAGGAAAGAGAGAGAGGGAAAAAGAGAGAGAGGGGGCACAATCTGCTCAATTTTATAGGTAACCTGGTGCAACTCCTGACATAAACTAGAATTTTTTGCACTGTCCTGTCCACATGTGCACAGCAGCCCTTTGAGCCTCCTCCAGGAAAGGAATCAGGGTGGGGAGGGAGGAGGCTGAGCAGGAGTCTCAGGTGAAGCAGGAAGTTAGTTGGCTCAGAACACGCTGCCCCACCTCTGCAGAACCCTCTGATCACATCCTACCTGTCCTCACAGTCAGAGTGTTTGAGACAGAATATACTCATGTCTGGTCCTCCGCAAGCAGTGTGACAGTAATCATGTCTGTCTTCCCTGTAGAGTGTTTGTGTGTTGTGTACCTGGTTGCTAAGATGATCCAAGCAAACAGCACTATGTAGAGCATAGGCGGACACTGATAGTACTGTAAAGGTGTTAAAAGAGAGCTGGGGTTGATTCTGCCTTCTTTCAAGTCCTGTCTTCAGAAGAGGAAAAGATTCTTTACCCATTGGAGCACCTGTCTAGAAACATTGAAAGTCCCACTGCAAGAGGTAACATGCATGTTTAGTATAGATGATATAAAGTGGAGAGGCAGGGCAGGGGAGAAGACATGGAAATGGGTAAGAAGTAGAGGGATGAATTTCAAAAAGTACTTTGCTCCATGAGTTACTTGTTGTAGATAAAAGTTCCTGTGGATGACTTTTGCTTTTATTAAGTAGCTGAATGTGCTTTAGAGACAATACATAGAAGAGGAAATTGAGTTCTGTAAAACCTGAGCTAAATGAAATATCATCTTCACTCTCTGAAATGTCTCTGCAGACTCAAGGATCACTCTTCAGTTGGAAAAGCTGTTGATTTTTAAGTTTGCCTATGGTTTTGTTTAGTATGGCCACAGTGCACAAAACTGGAAGACATCAGTTCTGATGGGTTTGTAGAAGCCACATTTATGCTGAAGGGAAGTGTACCTGTTTGCTTGCCATTCTCAGCTTCAACAAAAGCCTTGGGGGTTGTAATTCAACTAATTCATGTTTATAAACATCAATATTGAATTGGGCTTGTTTTCATCTTGGCACCTCATTTCTCAGGTCTGTTATAGAAATGTCATGGGGTGTTTTCAGGGCTGGTGAATTGGTCTGTTATCACGGGTGGATTTGAGAGGAAAACACTGACCAGTTGACTTGCAACAGAGTTGGCTTCAAGTCCTGCTGCTGCTGATGATGCCTTGTTTGGTGGCTGTGGACAGTCATTACATGGTTCTCTGACACCATTTTTCACCTTTTAAACAGCATTGATCATTTTATTTGCCTTTGTAAAATTCTTTGAGATTTGCTCTATACCACAGCAAACATTGCTAGTAGTAGTCATATATATTACACTTTTAAAGCCATAAGAAGCTATCTGTGATTCTGCTTTGGTCCCTGCACCCAGTGGGGGTGCCTCAAATCATTCAGAATTAATAGCTGGGAGAGAGTGGCTGTTGTACAGACATGCCCACACTCTAGAGATGCAGCTGCAGCTTCCACAGGTGCATCCAAGTGAGCTCTGAGCTCTGGCCATGCTAACTGGGCACCCATGGTGGTGTGGAGCTCAGGACCTGCTGCTGGATACACCCAAGTATCTCGGTGGCTGCCAGGGTGATGAGCCCACGCTGAGCTCCATCCTGCTGCTCTGACACTGCTGCCAGCATCTTCCCCAGTTCATTTAAAGCTAGCTCAAGGATGTCTGCGCAGGCTGCGGTTGGGCTGTGACTGCAGTATAAAAATGCACCCTCCAGGAGACCACAGGCAGCCAGAGCTTCAGAAAAAGTGTCTTAGTTACACTTGCAATCAAGCCCAGGCTGCTGGCATCATTTCAAACTCACCTTACCTTTGGCTCATCATTCTTCATATTCTGCAAATGTAGCACTGCTCTCAGAGTAAGGAGGGGTTTGTTTATCCTCTTCACCTGTCATGAATGGTGTTGTAGGCTCGGGAATGCTTTAAAAATAGAAATGAAATGCCTTAATTTTCATTTTAGTTGCCACTTTATCCATATATTACTCTCATCCACCTTTTTTCCCACCTAAAATGTGGTGGAAGCTTTAGCGTGGTGACAGTAATGCTGAGAAGTAGGTAGTATCACTTTGGTTTTAGAGAGAGAGAGAAATCAAGGCAGGAGAATATTTATTTGCCATGGAAGGTAAGGTGAGAGAAGGAACTGGTTCTATGCATTTATTTTTCCCTAGAGGAACCAGTGGTGTTTGGACCAAATGGATTGTATCTGTAACTCACCAATTACAATTGCATCATAATCCATTTTTTTGTGCCCAGTCCCCAGTTTTTGTCCACCTTCTAATAATGTTTATAAGAGAAGTCATTAGCACGCTTTAAAATGACGCAGCAAATTAATAATAAACTAAGTAATTCACTACTGTATATGGAACAAACTTCCTCCTAGGATGTGTCAGATAAATAAAACATGGGTTAGAAGTGTCTCTGAATGATGGTATTGTGGGAAAGGCATCTCGAAGAAATCAAGGAGTAATCATCACATCCTTTTCTGGTTTATAGTCTTCCTTTCGTAATGTATTTATGATATTTGGCTCCAAATTTAATTCCTTATGGGCAAGGTACACATGGAAAGGATCTGATTTTAGGTCTCATTAACTGCTCTAAGTATCAATTCATTTGGCAAAATAATCTCCCAGAAAACAATTTGTGCCAGTTGAACACTATTTAATGGCTGATTCCTCAAAGATCTATTCTGAATATAGAAAGGAGCCACATGATTCATTCAGCTTGTGCATATCTATTTTATCTCTATAGAAGGATTATATATGGAGAGATAAAGGTTTGTTAAACAAAGTATCATTAATCACCCTGTCCGGAAATGTAGACTTTGCAGGAGCATGCTGTAATTTGCATCACTTTTGCTATGCCTTGTCAGTGCTGCTGGTGAAAAATAACAAACCTGTATTTATGAAAAGGACAGGTTTAAGATGAAAATAATTCTGTCTGCAAACTGTGAGAATGGTACAGAATCCTGTCTCCTGCACTCGTTCAACGGGAGAACACTGTATTTGTAATAAATTCCTTTTGCTCTGGATGAGTTCTGCATTTTCAATGAGGTTAACTTGGCAACATTCTAGTTGATTTTAATAAAAATAGCTGCTTTGAGGACAGGGAGCTGAGGTTGCCAAATTTACAGCTGCCTTGCACAATTACTCTTACACCTCCTTCAGGGCTACTTAGAACCAGTAAGCAAATTAAGTGTATCGATTGCAATTTTGTTGGACTAACCCTTTTTTCTTAAGGAATAAACTTGATTCCTTTCAGTATGTGTCTGCTCAGAGTGATCTCTTTTCTTTTCAGCCATAACACAAAGACAACATCATGGCTGGATCCACGACTTGCGAAAAAGGCTAAACCTCCAGAAGAGTGCAAAGAAAATGGTAGGTGATTAAGTTTTCCTTGCTGCTCAGAGGGGATTTGCCTTTGTGTGTGTGTCTCTCAGTTCTTACAAAAATCAGGCATTTGGGGGAATGATGAAAGGTGTTTAATTGCTGCTTTGGTTAGAAGCCATAAGTGATACCAGTTCTCAGTGTGCCATGTGTTTCTGCTTTTTATTCCCTTTTCTGATGCTATCCAAAGCTGAGGATCACAAGTGTGTTTTCTGCCTGTTGTGTGTGTGACTCCGGGACTGACCCTCTCCCTCATCTCCTACAGAGAACTTTGGTCTGCAGAACAGAATCCCTTTTCAGATTCTGAGCTTTTAATCTACAGGCGATTCAATGCATAAGGGAAACTAGCAGCACCGTGGGAATATGAATATTGTTTGATTTGTATTTAAAGGTACAGTGCTATGCTATTTAGTAGCCAATTTAAACCAAATAATGTCTGATAAAACAGGGTGTGGGAGGGAGAAAAGAGATCAGCGTCTGTCAGAGTTCAAGGCTGGATTTGGGGGGTACTGCATTGTTAATGCTTTAAGATTTAAAAGCAGAAATGCTGTTGAGGATGCTTAAAGGATCTGTAGCTGTTGTGCAGGAGAGATGGCTATATTGACAGATTCAGAGATGTGAAATAATACAGATCTTATCAAACCATCTGAGATGCATTCAGTAGAATTTCTAATTTTGCTCTGCTGAAGTTTAGCAGTAATGAAAATAATGTAATAAAGTCAATGTAAAGAGGTGTAGTAACAGATCTTTTTCTGGTTAGGCTTTTTGTCATTGTTTTATAGTTCAATGTCAGTTCAATTAGTCGGGTGAGAAATAATGATTTCTAAAGACTGCTACTGGTTTTGTCGTTGTGAGATACAGAGCATTAAGTGCATTTGTGCTGTGTGCATTAGTTCAAAGCATTTTTAAATATTTTCAATTGATTACTAGGCTTTCATGTACTGCATCTGATTTATAGTGAATTTTCCAACATATATTTATTTGGTTAATGTAAATCCAGTTAACAGAAAGAAAACTCAGTGTCATTTTGGGCTGATAAAGAGGTCACTGAGGAGTTGCTGGCTGTATGAATTGCAGGGTCAGTGGTTTGGTAAAAAATGTTCCTGGGTTGTTTTGGGTTTTTTTTTTTTTGTAGATGGCTTAATTTTGAATGATTGCTGTATTCCAAAAATCCCTTCCTCATTTCAGCAGCAATTCTGACGTTCTCTTCTGACATCAGAAATTACATGTGTGAATGATTTTGTGATGCTTATTCCAGCACTGACAACTCTAGCTCCCAGAGTAAATTCTACAGTGAATACAATACAGTATGGCACTGAAACAAAACAAGGGCACAGGAGTTCTGCTTTCTAAATCTCTCACATTACTTACATGAAGATACATCTTTGCCTGCTCTTTAAGAAATACCAGTGGAAAAAGCAGAAAAAAACCCACCTACATCTATGAAGTAACATATCACCGAGTTACTTGGAGTAAATATGTGCTGCTTGTTTTTTTCTTTCTTTTTCCTTTTTCTGTTAGCTGTTGTATACTGAGATGACAGCGAGCACTGAAATATTAAAAAAAACACCAAAGTATCCAAAACAATTTGCAATTGAGATCAGTGCATCAAAGAATCAGCACTATTTTGTGGCTATTTGAATACTGGATTATTGAATTACTACAGTATGCTGGGTCATGTTGTTCTTTTAAGGTTGCTCTGCTCATTAATGCAAAGTACTTGGAGTGATGCATAAAAGACTTTAGGGAGAGATTTTCTATTCTTACAGCAATTGTTCTTGCAACATCCTCTTTTCTAAGGTTCTTCTGTTGTGCAGAAATGTCGTTTGTCTTTTTTTTTCCCCTTTTTTAATGCAATGCCTGCAGAATGAAAAGTTACTTAAAATCACTGCTATGCCTTGAAATGACTTTACCTTGCCATGGAGATCCAACACCAAGAACTTTGCTGTAGCACACAGGGATTTGGAATTTTTGTTTAGCTGTAATCCCACAGTAAGAAATAAATTCAGCTATGGCTTGGTAGTTGTTTTATGCCAAACATCTTTTCTGTTACACTTTCTGATTTATTCTGGCACCTTTAACTCAGCTGCAAAATTTTAGAGAAACATCAGTGTTTAGATAGGAAATTATACTTACCTTGCTGTTTATGGCTATCTGCATAACTTGTGCTTGTCATTAACATTCATTTTGTCACATCTGAAACTTGCATTGATTCTCTGAGACACATTATGACATCCTTATCACCCACCAGATTCTTCTATCAGGTTTGCATTGCGAGCAACCCAACTTTTGTGTTCTCCTCTCAGTGCAAATCCTGCCAAATCCTCCTTCTTCGTTCTGCCACCAGCATGCAGCTTCCACTCCAGCAAACGTCCAAGCAGCACACAATATCTGAGTCCTGATGCTCTGGGCTGGTGATGTGGGGGCCCTCTCTGCTCCAGGAATTTCCTCTCTTCCACTTTCAGCTCTTCAACACTCCTTGCCAAATATGATTTCTTCATTATCTCTGGCTTCTGTATTTGCAAATCCCAGTGCTTGCTCATTTCCCTTTGCAAAATCTGAATCAACCTTACAGCACAGCCCTCCTCTAGAAAAATTTTCACTTGTCTTTGCTGAGAGATTGACAAGCTCTACCAAGCCGAGTTTCCTTTACCTCTGTGCTGTGGCCTCTCTGTTTGCCTTTAATGACACTCACTGCTCTCAACTCCTTTGTAGGTCAGGAGGTTTTAAGGGCTGATCTTTATTTCTGTCTCTATCATGGAACTTCTGTGTGAGTTTCAGCAAATTACTTTGACTTTTGCTCTGTCAGATGTACTTAGATGGCAGGTCTTTGAAGCCAGAATTGCCTCTTGCTCTGTTTGTATGGTGCCAATCTGAGTTTCATAATAATAATAAGCAGAAATAGCTGGCAATTCCATAATACAGCTATAAATTTTTACACATTTCTGATTTCCTGCAGAAAATCTTGACCTTAATGGAAGTATTTGTGTTTTCTCTGCTGAAAATATGAATTCAATATTTGAGTTTTCTGAATTGAAATACTTCTTTTCAATGATTCCCTTTCTTTTCACATCAAAATTGGTAAACCAATTTTTATGTGTATGGGTAGTACAGAAGTGATAGTTCTGCCCTCTTTGTTTTGGTGAGTTAGATTCCCTGGTTGCTACATTTTCTGTAAAGTCATATAGCATATCATACTCGTGCAGGTTTGCATGATTGCAGGTGTATTATGTGAATGGCCTACTAACTGTTCTTTGGGAGAAAATACGGAAGCAAATGACGAGTCCCATAAGGCAGTAAGAAATGCAGTTCAAGATGGAAAGGCAGTTCAGTTGTAATGGCATGAAATACCACAGGTTTCAGAAAGTTTATTTTTTGCTAAGAAATGTAGTAATTACTTTTTTCAAATCCTTTAATTCATTTTAGGGAACTTCCATTCTGGAGAAAGTCAGCATTTTCTTCTCTATCCAATTAGAGGATTAAACAGCTGTTGAAATTTCCTGGGATCAGATATGTCAAATTTCATTTGTTTCTTTAATACAAATTTCACTAATTTCATTACTAATCCATCCCAATCAATAGACCCTACCACTCTTAAGCCTCCCTTTCTTTTTATGTCAACCTCCTTTCTCCACTCTCTTAGTTTTCAAATACAAGTAGGCCTACAACTATAAATAAAACTTCAATTTCACCTAGCATTCATCTGTCATCTGTCTTTCTATCTCCTCTACACCCACCAACTTCACTGCAAAATATAGATGTTTATGTAGGGTGAGCCAAGTTGTCTTTATGTTTCATTGACTATGAATGAAAGTTCTACTTTGACAGTTGGAGGTCACAAGTAAACACCTGGATGTACACAAACTGTTGCATTGAGGTGTCTTCACTTTGAATTGAACCCCAACCTGACGTTTTGTCAGGTTAAGTTCTTTCCCATTCCTGTGGTCACAGGTGGTGCCTTTGGTGAGCTCACTGCTCTGCACAGCCTCAGTGCTCTTCAGAATCTGTCGCTGGTTACCTGATCCTTCACTATGCTGTAGTAAGACATAGCAACCCTTCATCTTTTTATTTGAAGATGCATTTGGGCATAGGCATCCTGGTTTTGTGGGTAAAGTGTTACTTCTTGATTCCTTTACACATATTTTCACTGGAAACCAATAGTGAACTTTTACATGCATACCATTTGTGTGCTCCAATGCCTACTAGTGCCAGTTTGTAGCAGATAAATACTTTTTGAGAAATAGGTTTCATTTGATTACAGTAGTAGTAGCCTTGAGATTGAAAACAAATCTTTCAGCAGACTAGGATACAAGGGAGTGTGGGACTTTTTGGCTGATTGGGAGGTATCCATCTCAGAGATTTACATGTGAAGCTACTCTACATGGCTAGAGGAGGAGGTGGAATGAGGAGGAACTGCCCTCACTGTTGAGTGAAAAAAGTGTTAGAAAAACATCTTGCAACTCCAGATCAAGCCCCTGTCTCTGCTGCAGGAAGGATCCCAACACGAACTGGTAGAGAAGGCTAGTTTTGCCCTTTTGTCTAGTGCTGTCACCCCTGAACACTGTGTCTCTCAACATGGTATTCTGCTCATTGCTTTTGACAAATTTTTCTCTCAGTGGCTTGTCAAAGGCTTTTCTTCTTTTCTAAGTTGTCTCTGCCAACCAGACCAGCCTGTGCAGGCTGGAAAGTACCTGCTGAGCTGAGGGTATCTATTGCAGGGGCAATGTATTTATCTTTGAGATACCTGTGTCTCAGCTAAATTTAGTTGAAAACTAACAATAGACTCAGACTTGAACAGAGGGAAATGATGAACCGACAAATAGTATGAACCGATAAAGTTCATTTCCCGAGGAAACCAAAGTAGAAACAGGCATCATCTTCAGAAGAGTAGCTTTTTATTCTTGATGGAAACAAGGGCTCCTAAAATTATACAAGTCACGATTGATATCTAATGCTATGTGCTAGTTACGGTGTGTGTTAAGTGGTACCATTTGTTCTACTACAGTCAAGGGTTTACCAGCATTACTATTTTAAACCTTGTTTCCAGGGAATTATATTTGCTGTTGGAAATATGTTGAGGAGAGTCTCTTTTTTAGACTTTGTACCCGCATAGCTAAATTCTTTTCTCCAAATTCTGGAGCGTTGTTGGTTATTAAATAGGTCGCCATATGAAATAATGGTTTTATATAGAGTGAGACATGACTGTATACATAGAGGCCTTTACTTACTTTATTAGCAGCTCATATGTGCATTTTTTCAAGAAAGCTGTCTTGGAGAATTTTAGCCTAGTGTTAATTTATAACATGACTAAGCCAGAAATAAATAGGGACCACAGAAATGTCTGTCTCTAATACAGTTTTCAGCCCAGGGCAGACATGCTGTTCATAACAATTTAGTTCTTTTGTGTTATCCTTCATTATTCCTGTTGGCATCAGTTAATAAAAAACAGCTGCCAACCATAATGAAAAAACACCTTTCTGTCTATCCACCTGTCCATCTCATGTGAAATTTCAGAAATACTTAAAGTGGGTTTAACTCTTCTTCTCTGAAGTCATTTGAGGTCTGGAGCCTAAACATTAGTTAATGTTTTACATGAAAAATTCAAAACCATTGTGTTTCAATATGGACATATGAAGCAGTTTGAAATAAGAGGAGAAGCATCATGCACAATCATGATGGACAGGAGGTGGCCAAGGAAGTGCTCTCTCTGTGAAGGGACAAGCAAAGAATTACGTGTGCATCAAACCAGTTACTTGCTGCAACATCTGCCCAGTGCCTGAAAGGGAATCCAGAGTGTTGGGAATTTATTTGTGGGTTGGAAATAGAGTACAGAATCACAAGCCAAAAAGGCTGCACAGTCAAGAGGGAGATTGCTGAGGACAGAGAAGAGAAAAAGTTAATCATAACCTTGCATCTTGAATTTTGATCCTCTCCAGACCTTAGCAAAATATTCAAGGCTCTGAAGTATCATATTCATCTAAGATCCAGAATCTGGACTCTTCTGCATCCTCTCTTGAGGACTAGTCCTCATTATCTGTATTTCTCAAAAAAAAATTAAAATGTGAGGGGACTATTTGTTTTATTTTAAAACACAACTTTATGTATAACAACAGCCTGGAAAAAATACTATCCTGCAAATGAGAAAAACATGTTGAGTAAGCTTCTCTGCTAGGTGGGATGCAGAATATAATGTCAGATTAATCAATCCAGAGAGAAAATAGAGAGCAGCTCCAGAGAGCAGGGCAGAGCATGACATTGTCCCTTGGCATTTTAAACCATCTCCTCTGGGATTGTTTGAGTTCCTGTGCCAAGGACTGTTGTTTTGGTATTTTCCCAAGGGCAAGTAAGCCATACTTGCAGAGTTCAGCTGAGAGTGCCAAGCACACATGACTACTTTTGCTGCAAAATTTTGATACTGCTCTGCAAGCACTTTTCAATTCAGACATCAAACCCCTTCCTGTTCCAGGCCTGAGTCACTTCTGAGCAGGGACTGCCCATCACACACTCCTGCCTGGTGACTTTGTGATAGGAACAAATGACTAGGAATTAGCAAACAGATTGACAGGCTACCAAATTCATTTCCAGTTTTGACTTAAATCCAGGTGTTTCCAGATGATAAGAATACTGTACCTTTAAACCACAGAGTTTTTACTTAGGACTCCCTTTTGCAGATTATTAACCCCATTTTAAGTAGCATTTAATGCCATCAGTTTTGTAATGAAGCTGGCATTGCTTGTAATAATATTGATCACAACGAATTTTTTCCTGTCATTTATTGACATGTTGAACACGATTTTCTCAGCTTGCATTTTCAGTTTTGAGTTAATTAAACTATAGCAAAATATATTTCACTGATATGACATTTGGAAGGGCATTTTGTGCTGGCAACACCAGCTGGGCATTAATTGACAAAAAAAACCCAAACCCTTCCATGCCAAACTCACAATAATGATAATAAAAAAAGAAAGGGGTCACCTCATTAGAGTTTCTTCCTGGGAGTTCAGAAGACACTTCTCTGGACAAACTGGTACAGTGATACAGCTTATAAAAGTAATTCTTCATCCTTGGATAAGTTTTAAGACAAAATAGCTGACCACATGTACATACCTTGGCTGTCTATGCCCTGGGCAACCTGCTGGTATCTCCCTGGGGGAACTCTTGCATACAGTGAGCAATTCCTTGGAGCACACTTACGGGTGTAAGAGATAAGTCCTTTAAGCTGTAATGGACTGCTAAGTATTACTTTGCTTTCAGAACCATTACAGTTTCTCACAGTCTCAGACATACAAATCCCTGTAGAGTACTAACCTTAATCTTAAATAGAGTTGGTAATTGCAAGGATGAGAATGAATAAAAGTAGAGAAAAAAATTTCAGTTTTCCTCAGTTATTCAGCAAGCATTTGGCTCTCTTGCACTCACTGCTCCCCCAGACTGTGCAGTTAAATGGGGAGATGCCCAGGACCTGGAGGCATCCCACAGTGCCTGCTGTCACAGCACACAGCTCCAAGGATCCTGTCTCTGCAGGTGTTGGCAACCCATAGGAACTCTTCCTGCAACCTGAGGATTTGAAAGGCTGCTAAATGCAGGCTAAGGAAGCTACTAACTTGTCCCATGGTCCTCGATGAGGAAAATCACTGGCTCTTATTCTAATTAGTTCAGGACGCTATGAAAAAAAATAATCACTGCAAGTTTCACATGGATGTCAAACTTATTTGCTGTAAAATGCAATGAGATTCTCAGCTGAAAAAGTTCAGAGAGATGGTCAGGCATGGGAATTGATTGCCCAGGGAGGTGGTGGAGTCACCATCCCTGGAAGTGTTTAAGAGGTGTCTGGATCTGATGCTTTAGGATGTGGTTTAGGGTTTAGTGGTTCCAGCAGAGTGGCAGGTTAATGGTTGGACTTCATGGTCTTAGAGGTCTCCTCCAACCTTGATGATTCTATTCTATGACATGAACTATTATTTTTGCTAATGGCCCTTTATACTTTAAGTCATTATTCTAATATGTATAACAAATTCCCAATGTAAGGAATGCAGCATGTTCAATCAGTGATGTAAGATACAGTCAACAATACACTTTAAAACAGCAATAAGGGTTGATTATTATTTTGTAAAACTTTTTCAATTTATAATTTCATTTCAGAATAAAATAGACACATTCCCCAGGGATGGACCCCAAAGCAGAGCCAGCAAATTGGAGTTAACATGATAGTGCAGTTTAAACTCCATTGCAACTGAAAGGTGGTCCAGGGCTATGTGATCACTACAGAATGGCTATGTTAGTCTACTGGAGCTGCTGAAGCTCCTCACATCCAGTTTCTGTAGCATCTCTCTTTCATTTTGCTGCCAAGTTAGCTGGCTAAGCTTAAGTAGTTTTCAGCTGGAATGGGTAATGAAATTTAGGGAGAAATTTTGTAAACTCATCAGGAGAAACAGGGGCAGAGTTTTAACAATTCGCAGCTTTAACGAGCTATAAATTGGATTCTACTCACCACTGAAGCGAGTAGCAAAATTCTCATTGACTGCACAAGGTTGGGTTTTGCCACTAAAATGCAAACATTGTGTGGGATAAGAATAGAGGTGGCCTGAAGTATTCCTGCCAGGACCTTTGAAAGGAATGGTCCTATCTTTTCACACAGAAAAGAATTCGCAGCACCACATTTTGCAAAGATCACACTCAAGGCCTTGGTGACAGTAGAGAACAAAAGGTCAAAATATCTTCTGAAATATTGTTTAATCATAGGTAGAAATCAGCATATATGATTTTTAATCCCATTCTCTCTGTAGCTCTAATCCTTCAATCCTTGACTTCTAATGTCAGTGAAGCATGATAGATTTAACAAGGAGGGGCTTGTGGGATTATAGTCATTACAGTATGTCCAGCTACCTTCATCTTTATTATTTCTCCTCCTTCTGACTTTTTTGTGAAAGTTCTTGTTTTTAACAGAAAAAGGAATGTCAGTCTTCTCCTTTTAAAAAATTCCTCTTCAGAATCACCTCATTTTAAATTTCATTCAGAATGTCATCAATTTTCTCAAATTTAGAAGTTAAAATACAGTTTAATGAACTTTGATGGAAAGTTTACCTTGTTGCAGAGACTTGTTGGGTATTCCCTGGCAATCATTGCAAAGTCCAGATAAAAATACGATGACTTGTTAAAATCTCTAGTAACATTTGTCATTGTTCAGATCATTTTAAAGGCTGTACAAAGAGTATTTGCCATTTTTTCCCAAACATTCTTTGCTTGCTCTTAGCTTACAATGCAATACAAACACAGAGAAGTGAAGATGAGTCCAAACTTTTCAGTACCTTCAACAGTTGAGCTTCAGAAATAGTTACCTCAGGGTGTTATCTTAACATTAACTGAATTCCTTGTACTTACAACTTCCATTTTCTTTTAATTTTTGCAATATGCTTTAAAATAGGTCTCGGTTATTTTCCTTTTGTGACACCTGGGCTTTGATTCTAGCTTAAAAGCCTCAAAGTGAGTGTTGGAGTCCCTGTTAAATAGGACTGGAAAATCCTGTCTTGAGCACAGATATCCTGTATTTAAGATTTGACAGATAATGCAGCATTTTAAACCACCTCTGTCTTTCATGACTAATACCCTCGCAGACCCAGTGGCAAGTAATATCTGTTTGTGGGACAGGAAGAAAAAATAAATCGTGGTACCAAAGCTTTTTGAGAAGTGCATCTGCCTGAGTGGGAGTAAGGCACAGGCATTTAGCATGTGGATCGTGGCTATTGCAGAACCATTGGGATGGGAGGAACTGCATTTTCAGAATTCATAGTACAAGGCTTTAGAGTATGATAGATGGCCACAAAAGGTGGAAAGCATAAAAAGCAGAGATGCAGAGAAAGTGTTTCTGGCTTTCTAAAAAAGAGATTTGAGTTTGTGATGCCTTTAAATATTAGAATTATTTCAGCACAGAAAGATAAAGAGGGGAAAAATATCCCTGGATATGAGGAAATCCTGTGCCTGGTAAAGATAGGAACAAAGGACTGGTAAAGCAAACAGGATTTTGGAATCCTGACAGGAGATGTTAAAATTTGTTTCTTTTAAATATCAAACCTTTATATGTAATTATAGTCTACAGAACAGTCTAATATTTCATCAAAATAATAATTTCTGATTACACATTCTGCTGAGGCATTGGATCTTTGTTGTCTGTGCAACTGTGAAAAGTAAAAGGCCATAGAAATGCAGAGTGATCCCAGATGAATGTAGTCACTTGCTACAAACAAACACAAATGAGCCTCACTTACATATCAATATGTGCATATTTCTGTAGCCATGTAGGCCACATTCTGGTAACTCCCAAGACTGGAAGGCTGCCCAGGGATCTTTCGTGTACAAAGATGGAACACCCAGTTCTTCCATTGAACCCTCTTCCTTCTGGTGCATGAAGGAGGAGAAAAAACAAGTCATGTCTTACTATCAAAACCATTAACAATAGTGTAAACTGGCAATTTTGTCTGAGAAGTTATTTAGTCTAGATAGTATCTCACAATTGATAACCTACACCTTTCCTGTACTGGCACTGCAGTGATAACGTTGCTCTGTTTGACTCTGGAGGTAGCTGAGAAGTTACAGCTTCTTTTCTCTGCATAGTTAACTATACTGGACATTGGACTTTGTTTCAGTGTACTTTCGCTCAAATGGACTTTGAAAAATGTGAGAAATGTTTTAGGTTTTGAATTTTTGATTTCATCTTTTGGCTCTGAAATCGCCATGAAATACAGGACTTGCTCTGTCCAAAGGTTTTGCTGTTTTGGAAGGAGGGAGCAGAGGTTAAGAAAGAGTTGGATTTATCTTTTTAACTACGAAACACATTTTTTCTCTTTCAATCCCAGCTGGATTTCTTTTATTTATTTTCTCTTTGGTCTGTGATTTTCCCTTTTTTACAAGACAAATTTTTGCTTAGGGAATTTAAAATTATAGTTCACCTTCTCTATTAGAGAAACCTTGCTCCCTTGTGGGAGCAAGGTTTTCCCTCACAGAGGAACACCATTCTGTACTTTTCTCTCTTTAAACAAAATTTCGGTGATCCCAGTTTTCCTATGACAGAAATAGAAACATTTGATCCATAGCTGAAATTCCTGTTCCTTCTGTTGAAAAAAGCATCCAGAATAAATGTATATCACTTTCATAATTAAACACCTTGAGAAATACTACAGCATTCATCATGACCATGTGCAACACCCAAATCCGAAGTGTCTGTCACTGCTCTCGCAAGATGGAGCTCATGCTTTTCATTCTACACCTTTTGCTCAACCACCCCAACTAGAAGAATCATATCATTTCTTTCTGGTTCAGCTGTGGAAGTGGGAAAGGTCTGCCATCATTGGTGGTTTGGGGAGCAGGTGGTTTTGTAGACTTTGCAGTCTCATAATTGTTTTTTCAGAAGGTTTAGTGGGGAGCATTAGGCTATTACAAATTGTAGTTTCATTAGTATTCATTAAACCTGCCATCTTTCTCTGGTGGTCCACTTTGTTCACAGAGACAATTGTTGCCATATTTTCTGCCCCTCAGTTCTCTGTGGTCACTTTTGTCTCTTAACAACCCAAGAATATGCCTTCATTTGCAACTCCTTCATGAGTACCTTCATGGTATGGAAAGACCTTAAATTGTATGGCTTTCCAGTTGTTAAAGGCATACCATATAATACCTGTTCACAACATAGGATGCTTTCAAAACTGTTTGAGCTTTTTGTGGTTTGTCCCCTTCATGTCTCTTTTTATCAAATTCTTGGAGGATTTTATCACCTTTAGTTTCTTCTCACCATCCTTGTCTTCTCATGTTTCCCTATGACATCTGGTCTCATAGTTCTGTATTTGACATCTGCTGAGTAGTTTAGATTATTCATTGCATGTGGGTGTTATTTTTTGAGAAGTTAAACGGTGGGTTTGGACCTTTGTTGGTGTAGTGAAGTGATCGTGGTAAGTAGAACAATATTCATAGAATTATAAAATCATATAATTTTAGGGGTTGGAATGGACCTTAGAGATCATCTAGTCCCAACCTCCTGCCATGGGCAAGGACACCTCCCACTAGACCAGGTTGCTCAAGGCCTCATCCAACCTGGCTGTATTGTCTACTTGTTGCTTGCTATGTGTTTACTGACATTTGCACACCAAATTTTTGTTTTTAAAATTCCTGATTGTAGCTAGAATATATCTATTGATGTGTAAATTTCCATAAATCTTTCCCCCCTAATCTTAATCCTGTAAGAAATATAGCAGTGAGGTTAAGGAACATTTGCCTTAGCAAAGAACTGAAGAATTTTTTCTAGCTGTACTATCACTAGGCAGGCAAAAGCAGAATTAGAATGAATCATTATGGATAAAGAATGTTAATAAACACAGTAATCTCTTACTTAAGCATCAGTAAGATTGTAAGTGACATTACTACAGGAGAAGAAGACAGCTGGCAAATCCCATTGTTGCTAATTTTTTTAGGTTAATTTTGAAAGAGCCTTACAGATTTATTATTTATTTCAAGTAGCCCAGATAAACTCTCAGTTAGTGAAAGATGACAGGAGACTTCTTCAAAACCCACTGAATGGCTTTTGTTGAAATCCACTGAAGAGCATTGGATTGGGGAAAAGATATGTCATCTATAAGAAGGAGGATTTGCCTTTTTCTCAGTGTAAGCTCCCATCATTGATTGACTTGAAGAGTTCCTTATTCAGATGAGGAGTGTGCTTTTTGAGATTTTGTTTATGCAACACCAGATATTGTAATTATGTCTTCATGAATATTCTTTCCAGAGAGCACAATGTGTATTCTGGTGGCAGTGCAATTCCCATTTAAAATTTGTGTGCAAGCAGTGTTTATTCTGGACTGTTTGTGCCTTTGTGATACGTTTTCCCTCTCTCACTTCTAATTGTTTCTGAATGACTGTGGCAGTGGTCACTGACAATTAATGACGGATGGGCAAATTGCATGAGTGCTGGCTTTCTTCTCATGATTACTGGGACACTTAGAAAACCAAATCAATGCCACCACCCATACACACACTTCTCTGCCAGCTAGCTGACTTGCTGATCTGCTCAAGTTGCCTTCATTTGTTCTTGAGGGTCACAAGTATGTAATAACTTTTTCTCCCTTTGGAATATTATTTAGTAGTGACCAGATTGATATAAAGCCCAGCTAGAATATTTAGTGTGTTCAGGGTGGGTTATGTTGCATTGCTCTTAATCTAAGAAAGAGACATAATGGCAGATTATTATTCCTTTTTCTGGGGTGGTAAATATGCTCTGTTATTGCCATAGTAATTAAGTTAGGCATTGTTGTTACAAATATAGAAGGCTTTGAAAGATCAACAAGAAAACTCTTTCCATGTTTGTTTGGTGGAAAGGTGGAACTGGCATTTCTACAATGACCTTCTTTGGAAAACAAAACCGGTGCTCCCCAAAAACGGGCTTGCATTAAAAAGCTACTTGTGCTTTATGTTCCTGTTGCATGTGCAGTGTTGTACAGTGGGAAAGAAGTTGCACATACTTCTGAGTGCATTCACTGCTGTTGTGTGGTTTGCTTAATGCTCAGACTTCAGGCAATAGTGAGGGCAATCTCATCTCATGGCCTGTTGACCTAATCTAGCTGCTTCTACCATTCTAATCACTATAACTTCTGAGCTGCCAGTTCTGTGCTTTGCTCTCCTTATGTATGCAGATCTCCCACTGAGGTTGCTGTAGGGAGCTGTATAAGGAAAGGGGAATATCGATATTCATTAGTATCATGTGCAACTGCCAGGGCATGTTTGAACTGGGAATATTGCCCTTCAGCTTCTGCTCTTGTGCATTGCCTTTCACATGACTTAGTGCCCATCAGCTGAGATTTTGTACAGAGTTGAATTTGAGGTTGAATTATTGCCACTGTGGGTTTGGTCCTTCTGCGAACTGAGTCCCAGCTTTTATTTTTTAAACATTATGTGTAGCCAATTGCGAGTTCAGCTTTGCATATATTCATACACACAGAATTTTACACCACCAAGCAAAGCAAGATAAGCTTTAAACTGGTTGAAAGAATTGTGGATTTCTTCTTGGAGTTTCTCCTTCTGTGTAATGTATTCCCAGCACTGTAAATCTTTGAGTTTAATGCCAGAGATATATTTTCTCCACAAACTTTAAACGTTGCCTTTGGGAATCGCTCATCAAAGGAGTTGAACTAAAAGGATAACTGTGATCAGGTGTTCCTAGACTGCATAGCTCATACAGTGTGGATTTTTGTCGTGCTGTGATGAGAGTCCCTGATGAGAGATGAGAAATTCCTTGCTATTGTTAAAATTAAAATCATGTATGGCTACCTCAGCTTGAATTATGCAGAATGTTGTTTGTGTGATGTGCTTTAGCGTAGCTGTATTTTCCTTTGTAAATCACTCTTTTTTCACTTGGAGAAGATAAGGGAAGACAACTGCAAACCTTCAGCAGCAGAACAATGCACTAGGATTGTCTAAAAGCAACTCTGTGCATTGCAGTTCTTTCAAGCAGATTCAATGCTGGTATTTTTCATGAAATCTGATCAGAACCAGGAAAGTACAGTCCTACAAAAAGTTTTATTACATATCTGGACAATGAGCTGTAGAAGTATTTTTGGTCTAAATTTATAGTTATATGTGACCTGAAAAACTAGATATATCCATAGTTTGAAAGCAGCTTTTATTCGTGGACAGTTGACACATGGTTTTCTTTCTGTTTTAGCCACTATCCAAGTTGGTTTAAAAAATAATGCATTATTAAGTGAATTAGGGTTATTTGTTTATATCAGCATGTTCAAATTAGAATTAGAAACAGAATTCTAGAGTTTTTTATTGTGATTGATAGCTGAAGGGAAGTTGGATCTTGTGCTGAGTAAGGATAAATTCCAACTTTACACATAGTGAGGACAATATAGTAAGATAAGATCTGCCTTGCTGGCTCAGAATAGCTCTCTGTTTAACCTGTGTCCTGTCTCTGAGTACTGCTTGGAGCAAATGGTTGGGGAGAGACTACAAGAAACAAAGCAGACAAAATCTTGTCCCTCTGGCACCTTCTCACTTCCTGTCCCTCAGTATCTTACAGAATCTATGAGCTGGAGGCTGTCTCAGGATCATTGTGGTCTAACTGTCCTTTATAAATACATCTTATTCCTTTTTAAGGCTGTTTGAATGTTCCAAACCTCTGGGAAGGGTTTCATATACTATTATCTCCAGCAGGAGAATCCTAATCCGCCAAATCTCCCATTGGCAAATCTCCCCCTGCACCTCTGTGGGATATGCTTACCTGTTCTTTGGGTTGAATGACCAGAACTACACACAGTACTTGGGATGCAATTGCACTGTTGGTGGCATAATGGTCTTTCCTGTTTTAGCTTCAGCTCCTTTCCTGAAATTGCTAACATTGTTTGCTTTTTGAATCCCCCTAAGCTTAAGCTGCTGTCTTGAAGATCTTTTCTATGAGTGGTAATAACTACTCTAGAGCCCATCATTACGTATGTGTGTGTATGCATTATTTTTCCCTTTGTGCATTTCTTTGCATTTATAGAGATTAAAATTAATCATTCATTTTAACACTCAGTATTATGAGATTGTTCGTCAGGTTCTCACGAGCAGTTTTAATTTGATTATCTGAAATGAGCTTTCAGAGTCTTTAATCAATATCTCAGAATCAGGAAAGTGACCTCAGGATCACAACATCTTGGGAAGGAATATATGGCAATTTTTATTTCCCTTTTTTTTGCTTGATCTCTTAAGATGATTTTATCCACCAGTAATACGGACTAAAACCATGCTAAAAAAAAAAAAAAAGCCAGAAAGAGAGTTAATACAATCATCTTGTTTCTGAAATGAAGGCTTTAGGAATGCTTGGTAACAGCAGCTCAGTTTAATTACCTGAATTAATTACTCCACAGAAATGAAACCAGCTGACCCAACTTAGCAATGGGAAATTGGGATATTGAAATCCAGAATAGGACAGCATGGACTCTTTGTATGTGTAGACACCTCCAAAGGGTGTTTCACCTCACACTTAGCTTTTTATGCTGAATGAGATGGATTTCCCTTCTGACACCCCTCTCCTCCCTGGCAGATGGAAAGGGAGTCAGTGGGGATTGACCCTCAGTGAGAGTGACACAGAGGTCTTTGAAGTAGATGCTTCTCACTTCAGTCTTGGCAAGCTCCAGGGAAAGCTTTCCCCTTTTTAAGTCCTGAGGCATCTAACTAGGGGAGGAGATTGCCAGAGGAATTTGTTCAGTGTGGGATCTCTGGCAAAATTGGCCTGAGGAAGCAGCAGCAACAGCCATTACCTTCCTTTTCTTTCACAAGACACAACTAGCCTTTTACACTTGTCATTAATCTCCATTCCCCTGCAACTTCTGTTAATGCTGTGCTACTGATGAGCTCTGTGGGAGGTGGACAACAGCCAAACGTGCTAGGGAATAGGCTTCTGGCTTCACTTTGTTGCTTTGAGAGGAAATTCTAGAATCTATTAGGTGTTTTGTTCATAAAGGCTTATGTCAGGATATGATATTTGACATGCTGGGATAGAGCTCTGGATTCAGGAAGGTGCTTGATTAAGCACTGTGGGTAAAGGGGAAGCTTTGTTACATATACACCCAATTTTCAATTTTAAAAATAATTTTTCCAGGTATTATCTGTTCATCTAAAAGCTTTGAAGAAGTTGAATGAAAAGACAAAATTGGGACTAATTTTCAACTAACTTCATCCAAATTTTGAAATGTGAAGCAGGAATACTTTTTTAATAATACTAAAAATGTTAAACTGGTTTTCATTAGTAAATCATAGAACCATAGAATTTAGGGGTTGGAAAGGACCTTACAGATCATCTAGTCCCAACCCCCTGCCCTGGGCAGGGACACCTTCTCACTAGATCAGGTTGCTCAAGGCTCATCCAACCTGGCCGTGAACACTGCCAGGGCTGGGGCAGCCACCACATTCCTGGGCAACCTGTGCCAGTGTATCACTACCCTTACAGTGAAATGTTTTTTCCTTATATCCAACTTAGGCTTCCCCTCCTTCAGTTTCAGCCCATTACCCCTTGTCCTATCGTTGCAGTTCCCAACACAGAGTCCCTCTCTGGCTCCTTGTAAGCCCTTCAGATGTTGAAAAGTTGCTCTGAGGTCTCCACACAACCTTCTCTTCTCCAGGCTGAACAGCCCCAGCTCCCTCAGCCTGTCCTCACAGGGGAGATGCTCCAGTCCTCTTACCAGCTTTTTGGCCCTTCTCTGGACTTGCTCCAACAGTTCCATGTCCTTCTTAAGAATTTATTTTAAGAATTACAGGAAATAGAACTTGTAGCTTTAGAAAAGTTTTCTACTATGCTTTGTCTCCTAAGTAATCTTACACAGCACCAGGAAGAGGCAAAACACTTTGCATTGCATGAACGTTTTGAGAGATAATGCTAATGTTTAATTGCAACTTGGTGAACTAGCACCTAGTTTATTTCAGCTTATTAGGAGTATATTTATTTTAAGAATTACAGGAAATAGAACTTGTAGCTTTAGAAAAGTTTTCTACTATGCTTTGTCTCCTAAGTAATCTTACACAGCACCAGGAAGAGGCAAAACACTTTGCATTGCATGAACGTTTTGAGAGATAATGCTAATGTTTAATTGCAACTTGGTGAACTAGCACCTAGTTTATTTCAGCTTATTAGGAGTATATAATACTCACAAAATTCAGATTCATTTGTGATATAGAAGCATCAGAGTTGAGCAAAACTCTCCTATAGCTTGGTAAACTGCAGGACACTGCATCTGGGAGTTTCTGAATAATTTATCCGAAGTAATGAGTATCATCACGTGATGCTGTATCAAAGCAACTGCTGAAGAGAAAGCCAGCTGGGTACAGCCGTTGTATATCAAATAGTTGCTGGAGTTGTCTCTCTGGAAAAATTAGAGAACATAATGAGCAATATTGGAAAACCTGGGGAGCAGCCTCCATGGATACCTATTAGCAAGAAGTAATTTGATTAGCGTGAAATCTGTGAAAGTTCATTATTTGCAAAGTGTACTAGTGTTCTAAGAGAAATGCATGTCTACATACACACATCTGTTTATACAACATGGACATACAAATATATAAAGTATGAGATGAGTACTAGATGTACTTTTTTTTCTATGTCAGCTTTATGAAATACTAATTGAGTGTTTACTTGCTCAGACTGAAAAAGAACTCATTTAGTGCCCAACAGAAGCTTTTGGTTTGAGTTTCCCAAAAGGCTTTATAGAGTCTCAATAAAAGTAAATGCTTCAAACACAGAATCCAGGAGAGGCTGACAAAACAGATTTGCTGAGGGAAGATGCACAGCTCTGTTAAGTATTAGATTGATGCTTTTATGAGGCAGGTATATTAAAGTGCCATTTGTGCCCACTCTGCTTGGTGCTGACTAGGAGTAGAGACAGGACGTGCAGAGCTGAGAGGACAGACCTGCAGAATTTTCAGCAGCATCAAAGGATGCTGCAGCTGGTCTGCATCTCTCAGGATCAAGTCCTGCTCTAAATATTATAACTGCTGTTACTAGCCTGTCTCTTAGTAAATCTAACAGCAGAATGTTTCAGCAATTAAGTCATTTATGACACCTTTTGGATTCACAGTTTTCAATCACAAAACCAATTTGATGATCTGTTTGTGTCAATGGTGTTTAGAGCTATGGCTAATTGTTGCTGGTTTTTTTTCTGAGAGGCATGAGAGAAATAATGCTTCATGAGGTTGTCATTAGCCTAGGAAAAAAAGAGGCCATTGATTAGAGACATGAATAGAATGGCTTGTAAGCCAAATTACCAGTTGGGGATTCCAGAATGGCCAAGGGCAAAGCCTGTCTGATCTTAGCAAAACTCTGCATTGCAGTGAGGAACTCTGTAAAGAATGCATTATCTTGTGATGCTGACCTTAAAGCAAGGCTTGTTGTTTGAAGGAAATAAAGCAGAAGGCTTTTATTTTCAGTAACAGATTTGAAATGTCCAAATTCAAATTTGATCCAAACCAAACAAACCACCAAGTCTATAGCAGTTCAGAGTGACAGATATATTTCTTTGATATATTTAGGTACATTTCTGTAGTGTATGAAAGCAAGAAAAGTATTTTTCTATAGTACCTGGAAAAGTGTTTTTCTATAGTACATGGAAAAGTATTCTTCTACAGCACATGAAATGTGAGTACTGCTGCATTATTCTGTTACATGGAAATTTGAAATTTATGGACTACATAATTCTCTAATATTATGTACTAACATAAAGCAATGACACTCTTAAATTTTAAAAATAACCTGAAAAAAACAAATTATGTACATCAAGCCAATGCTTTTGTTTCTTTTCATTCAAAGATATTTTATAAAATGATTCTTTTCAAATGCTAGTGCTCCTTGACAGACATTAAGAATGCCCAAGTGGAATCTTTGTTATTCACATTCAAAGACCTGCTGATATCCCATTTAAATTCCTTCTGCTAAAGACATATTATAAACTTTAAATGTGTATTGGAATGTTCTTATAAGCCATTCAATTTTGCTAAGTAATATCTTTCTAAAGGAATAAATATAAATAAATTCCCTGAACTAAATGTGTGATAGTCCATTGCACATCTATGTGCAGAAGTTGGCATCATCCCTACATCAGCTTGTGTAGAATTTAATGAAGAGAGGTAAAATTAAATCATTCCATTCATAAAAGCAATTTATAATGTTTACAGGCTGAAATAAGCATTTCATTATTTTCTGTCTTTTTGCTTTGTGTGTCATGCAGGTTAACTGGGACAAAATGAGAAGGGTAAAACTGATCTCTTTTACAAAATCTAATTTGTCCTAGAGGGTTTGGACCATTACAGGAACAGGGATATTTTTAGCCAAGCTCACAGTGTTGTAATTTCATAGGATCTCATATTTTTTATGATTCTAGTTAAATCACTACATCTGTGATGAGAAAAGAGAGCTTTGTTTAAGCACTGTGAATCTCACCCATTAACCCTTGGAGAGAACTTACATCAGCCAGCCATGAGTAACACATTCTGGCACCTAAACCTTCACTGAAATCTTCATTTGTCAAGTTACTAGTTAGCATAGGTGTACAAAGCCCTGTAACACATTTTGAGAAAATACTTTTGCAGGAGCCTCAAACACACTGACCTAGGAAACAGAAAGTACTCTTCCCTTTTGTGGATGGTGAGGTTGGTAAGTGGTTCTGCAACACCTCTGTTAGAGCACACTATTCTGCAGAGACCTGCTGTAGTGGTTGCTGTTTAAGGAGCTTTTGTCTGTTTTGTTTTCCTCCTGGTACTGTTGAGCACTTCCCCTTTTGGCTGTGAATTGGATCCTGAGGATTCTCTGATTTCCACTCTCTCCCCTGACAAGGCAAAACAAAGAAACAACATAATCTACTGAGTACTGGAATTATTAGTGTTAAATGCTTTATCACCACTGGGCTGAAAACTGACTTATTTATTCTCAATTTGAATGCCATTCTGGAGTTCTACTACAGTTAGTGCTACACTACTTTCATTATAAAATCAATTTCCTGGAGATTGCTATCTCCATTGGTTTAATATATATGCCACATTGAAAGCTGGCATACAGGTGCTGGTGCTTTTCCAAGGTAGAAGTACTGACTGCTGAAGAGGAGGTGTAGTTAAAATAGGACAAAGCAGTAGATTCTTGCATGTTTCACACTGGCTGGTGTTCTCCAAGCCTAAAGGACTTGGCTCAGCTATTTTTGTACTTAAAAGTAAGTCCCCATTCCCACTTTATCTGTGTGGGAACAGCTCTCATTCCATCCTGTCTTTCAAGAAATACCTCATGAGTAATCCCAGCTGTCCTTCAGTGGGTATTTTCACAAGGATGTACTCTAGGCACTAGCATCACTAACCTTCACTATTGCCATACTGAGGATGTGAAGGCCCAGAGCTCCTCCTGGGGTCCTGGGTGTGGGATGCTCAGGAGAGCCCCACATTTCCCTGAAGTGATCTGTCATTGTGGGCACTCCCTGCACTGCAGAAGGGAAATGTGCCCAGCTCTGAACGGGCAGGTCTGTGTGCTGCCAGCACTGCCATGCAGAGCTCAGCAGGCTCAGTTGCCCTGTGCTCAAAACCAGGTCACCTGTATCCTGCAGATTCCAGACTAGGAAATCCCCACAGTAACTGAGAATGTAAAATTTACTCAACGTAGGGAAGTTTATAGCTGCCTTTGCTTGTGCTCTGGCAATGTCACTGCAATCACAAGGTTACAGGAACAACAAGAGCACTACATCACACTATTAATGCATCTGGGTTTGGGCTGTTTTAAGAGGATTTTGCAGCTTTAACAGTTTTATGTGCCTACAGATACTCTTAGTCATGGATTTATTAGGATATTTTTTCTCTTTAAGTATTATTAGATATATCTTCAGAAATGGGGTTTAAACCTGTCTTTTTTGAGGTGATTTAATGTGTATAAAAGACCCAACTTTTCTTCCTTTAGACTAGAGGGCTACTTCAACTCTTAAACTGTTTATCATCCTTACAACTTTCCTTTACCTCATTTCTATTCATTCCATTTCCTTTTCCGTCTCTCTTCCCCTCCCCACCCTTTAAATGATCTTGGCAGATGCTAAAGATGTCAGACTGATAGCTCTGCAGATACAGACTCTCTCTTTATCAGGCTTTAAAGATGTTGTTAATTCAGGAGTAAGCAATGTCAGTCCTATATCACAGATTATCTGTCATGGACTTTACCCAGGCCCCTATTTAGAGAAGGAAGATCTATACACCATGTTCTTTATCTTCCTCAGTGGTGACTGTGGAAATATTTGCAGATTGACCACTGATGATGAATTAGTATGTAACAGATACATGCTAATCTGCACCATGTCACTGTGTCAGAAGCTCCATGGTTGATGGTGTTTGGGCTATTAACCAATTCCAATCATGCTTATTTAGTATTTGTACCACATAATACCCCAGATAAACCCACTGTAACTGCATCACCTAAAGCACAAAACTGAAAACCACAAATTCTGAGCTAAATAGAAAAATCCCAGACAGAATGAGAAAGGAAAGAAACAGTGATTTTTTTATATGTATCTACTTTATTAAATTCTGCTCTTGTTCCCTCCTTTTATAACAATTTACGTGTTTTTCTTTTGCTGTGTCTGCCTGTTTTCTCCTGCATTTTTCCTTTTTAATAACTTCTGCCTATTTGTTTTCTTGAATTTTATTTTCTTTGTTAAACTCCCCTTTTATTCTGGTGTGTATTTTGATGAAGCGCTTGCCCATCATCAACACCTTTTTTTTGGAGCTTATCCAAACTCTAAGCCCCTAATTCTGTAGCCTGCCCTTGGGTTGCTGCAGACAGATGCCTCTGCCCAGGCACAGACCAGTGAGGAACAAGGAATTTCAGGTGCCATTAGTCTGCCTTTTGTACTTTTGTCTGTATGAAAATTGTTCTGTTGTCTCAACGATTTCCCCTAGATCCTGGTTGGTTTTTTTTCTTACCAAGTTCCTCACACAGATGATGTCTTCACTAGACAGACAGCTATAAAACCCTTCTGTAGGGGAGGAGGCTCTATGTTCATGGTGTTGGGCATGTAGAGTCAACCTCAGCTCAGTGGACCAAAGGAAAACCTGAAGGATGATTTGAGCTCTGCTGGTTTCCCATTCCAATATTTCAAGAAAATGGTTTGGGTTTAGGTTGTGTAAAACTAAAACATTACCATTGTTTATCAAGCTAACTGCTCTAATTTCAGGATTATCAACCTGCAGGTATAGAAAACCTCCAGTCCAGTTTTGCTCTTGTTCTATCAAGAGATATATTAATGCACTAGTACATGAAGATAATCCTTGCCAGCTCCTTTTGTTTGTTTCAAATGCCTGTTCAAAATCATCACTATAAAAAAAGACACATATCAGCTTAGAAATTTTAAATACCACTTTAGAAATCCACCATCTTTTTAGAATCCAGTGTTCAGGCCCTGAAAGCCAAAATAAAAGCTATCAGCTGCAGCACAGGTGTTATTTTATAAAATTAATTATATAACTTTAAATTTAGAGCTTGGCAATTGGCAGAAGTCACCAGTTTGGCTGTTATTAAGCTGTTAAATGAAACATTTTCCATTATGATGCTGATTGATAATCAATACAGTAATATTTGTGTCCATTTGCTGCGTAATCTTAATGGGGAGAAGTTATGTCTGTGTTAGATTTTTGCTTTTAAATCTGGATTTTGCATCCATTTAATTCTGCAAACACCATCATGCTTTACTGAGCAGATTTACTTTGCTGTCTAGTCCTAAGCCCTACTTAGTCCTAACCATCTAGTCCTACCTTAACCTCTTGTGTATCAGCAGTTTGAAGTCTCTGAAATGAATTCCTTACAGCCCAAGGAGCAGTTTGAGCCCACACATCTTTCTGGAGTTGCAGTTCCCAAATACATCTCGTGGCTATTGTCAGACATAGACTTTGTGGGTACTTAGCAGTAGAAAGCAGCTCCAAAACTTTTCTGCTACTACAAATACCACTATTCAGTGATTTCAGCCTTGTAGTTGTCAATGACATTTGGGTTACATATTAAATGTTCAGCTTTTAGTAACCTCCTCTCAGCTGAGTGGAGAACCCTAGCTGCAAATTTAGTGGAAGACAAAAGCAGGTTGGTTTTATATTTTGGCATTGAAATTTGGCTTTTAAGTGCTTGCACAGCTATTTTGCATGTTTCCACCACGTTGTTTTACTTCACTGGTTGAACAGCAGAGCTAAGCAACTTTCTAAGCTGTTAGTCACCTGTTCTTCAGGGTGTAATCATACCTATTCCCTGCTAAAGATGATAGTTAACTTGGTAAACTTTGCACCTATATGAGGGAAACTATCACCCACCAGAATCATATTTGAAACTGGTGCACAAGCAAATGTTTGACTGTACCTTGAGTTTCTGCTTAGCTCCCCAGGACTGGCCAGTGCTTTATTCTCTACAGAGTGTCTGAAAATACAGCTCAGACTCTCCCTGAGTTGGGCAGGGTTTCACATCCCCAAGAGAAAGAACTTCATCAGATGATTGAAAAAGCCATCCTGGCATAAGGAAAGGGTTTTATTAAGTGGACACATGGGGCATGTTTTGTCAGCTCTAACCTCGACTTGCAGCCCAGACCTGTCCTTAAAATTTGTGACAGGGAAGTACAGAGAGTTTTGAAGACTAGGCCTTTTGTACCAGCCTCTTGATCACAATGAATGCTAATGCAGTAACTTTACGTTCATCTGAAGGCATATTACAATGCACAGTCAATCATTTTTCATTTAATAATTTAACGTGTCATTTTTCCAGTTTACTGCTTGCACCTGGCATTTTTGCAACACATTTTATTTTTCAGGAATCTTTTAGTGAATCACCAGATAGAGCAGCTGTGACAGCTATCCATTAATTATATCTCTCTAATAAAGCTGAATGAAAATAGGACTTTTGAGGGAAAGTTTCCAGTAGTGCCTAAGTAGTGATAGTTAAACTACCACTATCTGGTAGTTGAATTGGTGGTTGAGTAAATGTTTGTATAGATATTCACATTGTACTAACCTCAAATATTATTTATGAGCAATTTGGGATTAGAATGAAGAAAAGCAATGGAGCTTTTGTGTCTCAGTGTTAATTGGTATTGCCTTTATTCACCTTTGCATTGTGCCATTCACAGGCAATCCAAAATCACCCACATGTGTGTCATGGCCTTTCCCTTGATTTAGTCTAAGCCAGGCAGGACTCCTCTGTTTCAAACACAGGAGAGTAGACATGGTGCCTTATTCTGTCTACTCCAGTTTATAAAAGTGAAGGGAAATTAATCTGTGAGAGTCTAGAGGTCTTTTAAAGTAATAAAAAGCGAATGATGTTCAAGATGGAACCAACTATTTGGCTTCATCTAGAACTGGGAACTGAAAGCAGAATGCGATACATAAATCCATTCATGATTTTTTATCACAGCTCTTCATAGTCTCATGACCAAAGTTCAGGAGGCATTTAAACAATCCTCTCAGGCACATGTTGTGATTCTCAGGGATGTCCTGTGCAGGACCAGGAGCTGAACTAGATGATGCCCAAGGGTCCTTTCCAACTCTGAATACTCTGTGATTCTGTGTGACTCCCTTTTCCTCAATAAAAGCAGACTCAGGTAAAGACACTTTATTAACCCAAGAGAGAGAGACCCCCACAAACCGCAGCCATCAGAGGGGGGAAGGACTGAGGAGAGTTTAATTATGCAGACACCTCCACAAGGGATGTCTAGGTCTTGAAGGGATTCCCAGGAAGACACGTAAAAGCCCAATTCAAGTGGTTTCTATTGCAATCACATTCAAGAGTTGATAGACTGGAGCTTATGCTGGGGAGGAAGACCTGTTTGATTGATTATTAGAACTTTCTCATCATCTATTTTGTTTGATTCTGACCTTTTCCTAAATGAAATGGAAACTTTTCAATTTTCTCATTGAAAATAGATGCATGTGCTGTCAGC
>NW_008682072.1:43954-44423 GCF_000695815.1 Acanthisitta chloris
GGAACCATAGCCATTTCTGTCAACTTTGTGATTTTCCTGTCAGTTTTTGTCTTTTTGTTACTGGTATGCCATAATGCTGACAGCTTTTATTCTTTGAACAAAGCCTAGCAAGGAAGTTTCTGTTGAAATGTGATTATTCCTTTCACTGACACAGATGGGGACTGTTCCCACTTACTTCTGATTCTGTAACTGCTCCTGAAGCTGTCGCCCTTTACCTTGTTGACTTTGTGATTTTCCTGTCAGTTTTTGTCTTTTTGTTACTGGTATGCCATAATGCTGACAGCTTTTATTCTTTGAACAAAGCCTAGCAAGGAAGTTTCTGTTGAAATGTGATTATTCCTTTCACTGACACAGATGGGGACTGTTCCCACTTACTTCTGATTCTGTAACTGCTCCTGAAGCTGTCGCCCTTTACCTTGTTGGGTTTTTTTCAGACAGCAAATATTTTCTAGGGGCTGGCAGAATTCCA
>NW_008682072.1:44463-58038 GCF_000695815.1 Acanthisitta chloris
CACCTGCAGTGCATTCAGGTGTAGATTTTTGCTTACCACAAATACAGAACATTATTTACCTTGTCTTAATTTTTTTCGCCATGAGCCACAAAAATGAGCTTCACTATGGCTGCATTGAGAACCCATTTCTCTTTAAATGCTAGACATTTCCTGTTCCTCCTTGTGGGAAAAGGTGGAGTTAGTATTCTAGGTTTATTGCCACCAAATTTAATACTCCACAAGAAATAATATGTCTATTAGTTCTTCTCTTGGAAGGTTTCAGTATGGCCCAAATGATCTGAAAGACTTAACATTTATCACATCCATTTTATGGCACTCACTGCATCTCTGATACAGCAGTTTTAAGCCTTCACAGAGAGCAGCTAAGAACCTCAGTGTTTGCCCTAGCCTGACTGGATGTGCATGAGCTTCTCTCTGCTCTCGTTTATGAACTTGAATTTGTCATGGACTGTCTGGTTGCACTTAAATGGGAAGTAGCAACCATTTCTGGCAACCTAAATGGATCCTACCTACTTTCTATATGTGGACTGCAAAGTAAAACCCAATGTCACTAATATGGTGCATTTCTCTCCTTGTCCCTTACCTCAGTAAGGAATCCTGAGGGTAATACAGACAGGAGCATGGGCATTGAAAGAATATGATTTATATCTCATTCATCCCTAATATATAGCCACCAATTCATACCAAAATTATAACTAAAAATGATCAAGACAATCACCATAATGATTACACATGGCAAATACAGTTTCTGGCTACTTGATTTAGGAAACTATTATACTCATGCATCATGTATTCATTTTCTTTCTAGTTGATTTCATAGAACTTTTAAATAATCCCTAGGCTTCCTTAAATATTGCTAGTATTTAGAATCATAACTTCTTATGCTCCTCCTTTAGATTTCATCTTCATCAAGGAAGTCTTGATGAGTATAACATAGCCCTTCACAATTTTCTCTATATTCTTTCACTTAGGTGAAACAAAATATAGTCTGTAATAAAAGACGATAGAGTAGATTTACACAAAGTGTTTCTAAATGCTGGTATTATCAGTGCTTTTAAAATATGGAGAGTAGCATTATTCTTAAAACTAGTTTTTTTTTGTTTGCCACTCTTTCTGCTTCTTCTGTCTAAAGAATTCATCCACGCCTCTGTAGAGCTGCTGTGGGTAGCATTTCCACGTTTGGCTTTGTTAGCATTAAAGTACATGTTCCATAGGCTGTCTGGAGGTGATAGATGTCCTTTCCTCTGCAGTCTCAGAACCCCAAATCTAATCAAGCCACTAAAGTCCTAGGGAAAAGGCCAGGATCAAGTAGTGCTAAGGAAGATGATGGACAGGAACTGTATAAAGGACAGTTTATTCGTTCAAAAGCCCTCTTGTCTTCTTTGTGAATACGTTCTAGAAGAAAATTCACAGCAAAAACATGGAAGGACTTAGTCCAGTTCAAAATTATTAGAGTATGTTTTCCACTGTGATTCTTCTAGTGCTCATTTCAGATTTTGAAATTTGAAATCTGCAGAGTCTGCAAGGTAGAAGAAATCACTTTACCTTTATAACTTTTCTGTAGATCAGTTCAAGAATTTAGTGGTTCAGAGTATTGGCTGGGAGCATTGATGGCTGAACAATGAATGCTCAGGATTTTTTAGCAGCTTGACAAACTAATCTTATTTTTTCTTCTATGGAATTGGTTTGATGTAGAAAAAAAATATTCCCATCTAGTGAAAAGAAACTGCTAAGAATTCAGTGAGTAATTCGATGGGATTGTTTTTGATCCATTGGCATTTTTTTGTTGCCTTCATTCTTCATTAATTCATCAATACAAAGAACTCTATCACAGTAAAAGAAAAAAATACGTCGTAAAATACAGTAATAGATACAGAACATTTATAGTTATGCATACCAAACAAAAGTTAAATCTATTTGTCCATTTGTGCAGGAAAAGCTTTGGTTTGGACAAAAGGGCAGAAAAAAAGATTTTCTGCTTTTTTTTCAGGATGTTGTAAAGGTTAAAAAATAGTTGTTTTCTGTTTATAAAACCAAGGCAATACATTGATCAGCTTATTTTTTATAGCCTGATCTCATTGTTAAAAATGCCATTTTGATGCTGAATGTACTATAATTTACCTTTTGCTGTGAGATTGAAAAGTAATGGTTCTAAAGTTTTTATGTGTAAGTGGAAATGGCATAGTAAATTCTTTTTTGGGTGAGCTAATTTAGTTCTAGTCTCTAGTTTTTGTCCTGAGCTGTACAGAGAAAACAGACAGCCAGTAGTTAGTGCTGTTTGGATTTTCTCTCTGGACCATCTTGGAATTTTCCGTGAACACTGAGTAAGGAGATACTGATAATACCAGGAGTTTAAATCACATTGTGCATTCTGCTCTAAGCACTGTGCACACTACATCAGTCCTGTAGCCCTGACCCACATTTTCCTGGATTCTGCTCTGTGGACCTCTTTTCATGCCTAGGCATATTGGCTATTTCATAGCCAATGCTTCTAGGTGAGTTCCACATCACAACAAAACAGGATTAATTTGGCATTATTAACAGCTCTGTTTTAGGCAGATATCAAAACCAAAAGGTTTTCCTTCTGAACTTTTGCATTGGATAGGCCTGAAAGAATAGATTTTGAAGCACACACAGTGGACTTCTTAGGGAAGAATTCAGTGTATTTAAGAAAAATATGTATTTTTTAAAGGCACTGGAGGTAAAGTATTCCTTGAGAAATAAATAGCTAGGAATTGAAAGCAAGTCCTATGTAGTTCTTCACTGTGTTTGGTAACTCTGGGTGGTATGCCATGTTGTCAATATTAGAGAAAAAAAGCTTAAGTAAATGCATTGCAAGCAACTTGCTGTTCTGTTTGATGAACTTGTATTGTGTCCTGCAGTCTTCAGTAATACACTCCACAAAGGATAATGGTATTATATTGTCTGAACTTGTCATTTAGGAGACTAACACCACAGTTAAGAGAGCAAATAAAAATTACAGTTTGCACTGTTATATGATACATGCCAAAGTTTCTGCCTTATTAGTTAATGCTGTGACTAGATACAGCAATAGAAACCATCTTTTATCAAGTATATTATGAAATGCATGCACCTTGACTGGAGGTGGCATAAAGCTGTTTGGCTTGCAACCTTAGGAATCTGTAACATGGTGGTCTGGGCTCTCCATTCTTGCCATATGAAAAAGGTCAGTGAGGGATTTCTAAACTCAGTGCAAAAAGTAGTCCTGATGATTTATTAGAGGTAACATGATTTTTCAGGCACTCCTGACCCAGTGATGATTTCTGCTTAGACTACCCTTTAAGAGTCCCATAGCATTTTTGGCACAGGGAAAGGCACACCAGTGTACTCCAATCCCATCTGTTCCAGTAAACAGGCTGAAGTGATAAGTGTGAACGAGCTCTGTCTCTTATACCATCTTCAGTACTCGAGTTTCTCACTGAAAATCAGGATTTCTTCAGGACTGGCTGGGAAGGGAGTGGAATAACTGACTGAGGCACATCACTAGCTCCTTGTCTGTGTTGGGTCCTCACTCCTCCAGACTCCAGAAAGTGAATTTGAAGCACTTAAATGTGGATCCTTACAGCAGTGCTGTGCTGTAAGGAACCACATTTGCCTTTCTAGGCTTCTTCCCATCCTCTCCTATATGCCTTTCTCACCCCAGACTGAAATATTGATGGCTCAACTATATGGCAATGAGAAAGCTACTTGTGTGTCAGGGGACAACCAAATTCACTCAGCCAACTAGATAAGGTTTATGGTGATGTTGTTCAGTGTTTTAACAGCCTCTGCAACTCAGCCACAGCAGGAGACTCTGTCGATGTACTGTAAACAAGAGCTGATTGATTTTGTAATCTCATGAGGGAGGCCTGCCTTCACATTTGACTAAAGCACTCATTTCTTTTGCTCTAGTAAATCTTACAAGCTAGAGAACAAACAGCACTCTAGTACTTCATGTGTTTAAAAAAAGAAATCCCATTTCCATCTTCCAGAAGACAGAACTGCAGGTGCAGAAGGTCAGCTGCACAAGTTCTCAGGCACTCTGTAGTGCCAGGCTCTTGAAAAAGAGCTTTTTTTATTTTTTTTGGAAACAGTTTTAGCATTGGTGTGCTATGAACCATGTCCTCCTCACTGCATTCCTGTTCGTTTTGTACAATTGTATTGATACTATTATACTCCCTACCACTACAACAGGAGGTTGTAGAGAAGTGGGAGATGTCTGTCCTGCCATGGCTGCAATGAGAGGACTAGAGGGAATGGCCTTGAGCTGAGACAGGGAAGAGTCAGACTGGATGTTAGGAAAAATGTTTTCCCTGTTAGGGTGTTCAGGCACTGGGATAGGTTGCCCAGGGAGGTGGTGGAGTCACTATCCCTGGAGGTGTTTAAGAGGCATCTGGATCTGATGCTGGAGTTAGAGTTTAGAGTGACAGGTTAGTGGTTGGACTTGATGTTCTTAGAGGTCTCCTCCAACCTTGATGATTCTATGATTTCTCTGTTCTGTTCTATATTAACAACAAGAAATAATTTTTTGAAAACCAATATAAAAGAAGCAAAACAGTCTATAGGTCTTAGACAGTAATGTAAAATTTATGCATTTGCAAGAAAGCCAAGTTTTCTTGGTGTGTTCAGAGCCTTGTCATGTTGTTTTCTTTATTTCTTTTTGTCATTTTTGGGGGAACATACAATTTTGAGAGATACTGTTCTATATTAACAACAAGAAATAATTTTTTGAAAACCAATATAAAAGAAGCAAAACAGTCTATAGGTCTTAGACAGTAATGTAAAATTTATGCATTTGCAAGAAAGCCAAGTTTTCTTGGTGTGTTCAGAGCCTTGTCATGTTGTTTTCTTTATTTCTTTTTGTCATTTTTGGGGGAACATACAATTTTGAGAGATATCCCTGAAGTTATTTAAAAGACATGTAGATGTGGTACTTTGGGACATGGCAGTGCTGGATTAATGGTTGGACTTAATGATTTTAAATGTCTTTTCCAACCTAAACAATTCTATGGTTCTATATGCCCCTTGAGGTCAATAAAACTGTCTTTTATGGTATGTGCCCAGGGTTTTGAAAGGGAGATATCTTTCACTTCTGTTTCAGTGCTGTGCACCTTTTTAATGCCTTGTAAGTAACAGATGTTTGGGGTCTTTGTGCACTGTTGCATTATCCTATAACCTAGAAATGTATTTTTTCCATGATTTAGTGTGACTTTAAGGAAAATTAGAAGTCTTTAGAGAAACTGCCAAGAACACCTTTCCAATAATTCTAAATCTAGGAAAAAGAATTTCTGTCTCATTTTTACAGTGAGGGAGCACCTAGTTTGTTTCTAAGGAGCTGAGAGCTGTCCTAGGGGTTGTGGCATTGGAAAGGAGCTCCCAGCACAGTCCTGAGTCCACAGGCACCCAGGCAGCTCAGTGACTGCTGCAACTCCACACACTCCTTGGGAGACATGCTGTGGGGGGAAGCCAGTTTGCATAAACCAGTTTTCTTTAAATTCAATGGCCTCTACCCCTTGGCAAAATTGGAAAATGTCCCTAAGACTAGTACTGTTCTCCAGGCTGCACCCTGGGCCCTGTGCTGTCTATTTGCAGTAAAGTCCCAGTGCAGGTTCTGCACACCACCAATCCCAATATTAGTTTCAGATCCTTTTAGGTAGATGTGTTTCTGAAAGCTCATACTAAACTTATACAGCTCTTGAATTTACATTTGTGTCCAAGATAAATGCATTAAAATAATAAACAGGGTTTTTTTCAACATTAAACAGCCTAGCATGAGGAAACACCAAAACGTGGGCTGCGTTGCCCACTCTAGTCCAATCCTTTTTCTGTGAATTGAGATATGTGTTAACTGGACTAGAGGAAATGGTTGTAAACTGAGACAGGGGAGATTCAGATTGGATTTTAGGAACAATTTCTTCACTGTTAGGGTGCTCAGGCACTGAATTAGGTTGCCCAGAAGGTGGTGGAGTCACCATCCCTGGAAGTGTTTAAGAGGCATCTGGATCTGACACCGGAGGATATGGTTTAGGGTTTAGGGGTTCCAGCAGTGGCAGGTTAATGGTTGGACTCAATGATCGTAGAGGTCTCCTCCAATCTCAATGATTCTATGACTCTAATTGCATTTTGACATAAAACTGAGGTACCTTTACTAGTATTCTGTCTTCATATGCCAGTTGCCTGCATTTTCAGTCTTGCATAGAAAAAATGGTAATATGAGGAAGAAAATGAAACATCCCAGGTGAGAATGAGTGGGTAAAAAAATCCCGTAATATGTAAATATGTAATTACAAAATAAAATAAAATCAATTCTGCTTGGGTTTGTGCTTTTTGAATTCCTTTTGGAGTCAATGTCAGTTTCAAAACTGTATGAGAAGAAAAGAAAAATCATCAGGCAGTGCTAGGTCCTTAATCTTCAGGGTTTACTCCTCCAGGCTGTCATTACTCATCGATAGTCTGACTGATGTGAGCTGGACAACTTTCATGTTATTCTGAAGTACTGATTTTGACAAGACAAAATTAGTAACATTTGCAGAGCACTTAGAAAATCTTGGGTATATTGGCAGGCAACACTTATTTCTTGAGCCTGGAAGTCCTAGAATTGAGGCTGCAGGATCCCAAGGGAGGATAATTCCCTTCAGAGATAAGTTCATGTCAGCTTTGCCTTCAGAGAGGTGGATGAATTTTAATAGGGTGCATCTGGGACTTCCCCCATCTCTCAAGTCTCCCTGCTGCCTTCCAGCTCCAGCGGGGTCAGGTCTCCCCAGCTGCGGAGTTGCATTTGATCCTTTGAGAAATTCTCAGTTGAGATTTCATAAATATAGCTTGAGAAAGTGTGCCTCTATCTCCATGTTTACAGCTTTAACAAAGCCACATCAGAAGCACTAATGTAAAACACACCAGATACTGAAATGGAGGAAGGCAGCAAGTTATGCAACCCTGTATTGAGGTTAGATAGCCCAAAAATACCCCACCATTATGAAACCTTCAAAATTACAGAGAAACTTATTTGAACTTTTTTTTTCTTCTTCTTCTTGTGTGACTACCTATAAAAGGTTACAAAAAGGTTTATGAGAATCAGTTCCCTTGAGCATCTCTATCCTACATTATCCCCTGTCCCCATCCCTGGGTAACCTAAATCAAATGCTCTTCAAGCTCATCAATTAGATTCTCCCTTAGACATATTTTTACCCTTATCAGTGAACCCAATGTGACTGGAGCCTATTTCTGTTTCTCTATTCACTTATTTTTGCATACTAGATTTGGAAACCAGTATGGGTTAGCTATGGTTGATAGTCATAGAATCATAGAATTTAAGGGTTGGAATGGACCTTACAGATCATCTAGTCCCAACCCCTGCCCTGGGCAGGGACACCTCCTCACTAGATCAGGTTGCTCAAGGCTTCATCCAACCTGGCCTTGAACACTGCCAGGGTTGGGGCAGCCACCACATCCCTGGGCAACCTGTGGTAGTCCTTCTCATGGAGCTGTGTAGATTTTATGGGAAGGTTACATTACTGCTCTACAAATCTATTGCAGATTTATCTTAGTTTATCAGCAAAAACAAGGGACTGGTTTTCTTTGAAAATAAGGCTAGTGAATGTATGGTTCTGGTTACCCTTGCAAAGGAAAAATCCTTCCAAAGCCTGTGATCTTTTATAGCAGTAAAATTTGATCTCATCTCTTTGCCCTTCAGACAGCCTCGCATCACTCCTCTAGTACATCAGTAACCTTCCCCACCCAGATCTCAGTGAAACATCAATAATTATCTGCCATCTAGAAACCCAGTACCCCGCAGGAGGCTCGTGTCACCGTTGAGAGGGTGTCTGCATGAGGAAAGGAAGCAGAATCACGTCTGACTCTTTGCCAGGAATGCAGAGGAAAGTGATACGGTGAGCAAGAGCAGCGTGCTCAGTGGAGTGAGGCTGGAGGGCATGGAGCAGCCAAAGAGCTTGGGTACCTGGCACTGAACTCAAGGTCAAGCTGAAGGCAAGATCAGAATTAGTTCTTTTGCCATGTTGTGGGGGCTTTTTTCATTCTTTCAGTTCATTATATTTTTAAGATAAAAAATGTCAGCAGATGGGAAATGCTGAGCCACAGAGCAAAGTCGGCTGCTACCTTAAAATATGTACCTTCAAATATATCATCCAAATTATCTGTCTCTGATCTGATGTCTTCCTTACGGACTAGCTGGAAAGACATTTGGGAAAAATCACGATGCTTGAAAGTTAGGGATATCATCAAAAGAGTGAAAGTGAAAAAGAAGATGATATGAGAAATGCAAGTTGATACGTACAGTATTGAAGTTCAACCGCTGAAACTTCATTATGGACATCTAATTAATATTTGTTGTTCTTGATGTTTGTGATGTCTGTGTTGGCACTGGATGCTCATGATACTTCTCTGTCTAGTTTCATCAGATCTCTGTCTCTCATCAGATCTCTACTGAGACAGCCTTTGATAAAAACCCACTAAAGTTACTCCATCACATGAAAGTCTGTGTCTTGGTAATATACATTTTTAATTGGTCAAAGCTGTTGTTTATTCTGTACCAGACAGTTCCTTTACAACCTCCTGTTTATCATTTAATAGACTATCAGGAAGTAATTCTAGGGTTAGTTTTGCTTTGTCAGATTGGATGCAATATACTTCCATTATGAATTCAAATACATTTTAAGTGTTGAATTGTGTGTACTGTCCAGTTTTCAAGTGGTATAAGTACACACTGACATCCAGAAGAGGAGTTTTCAAAGGGCACTGAGTAGCGTAATTCTTAGATGATTCCTTATTTCTTTTCTCTTTATACATGAGTGTAAAATAACTCATATACTTAAGCATTGTGGTATGTCATTAATTCTATGTAGAGTCTGTAACTACTGTGCTGTTTGAATCTATAATTTAAATGAGGCATTGCACTCGATCTAAATGAACACAGGAGACAGGTACCTTAATAGCTTGCAATAATTGACCTGGTGGAGCCATTTTGGAATCATTTGAGAGTAATATGCTTGATCCTGCAACCTTTCCTCCCACAGACTGATTTCAATCTTACAGTTCCAACAGAGGCTGTTAGCATGGCATCTCTCTGACTCGTGGGGATGTGAAGAATGAAGGCATTATTTGTGGAAAGTAACGTCTTAATTTCTCTGTCATAGTAGGATGTTGGAATTCAGTGGGATCAAAACACATTGTTAGGATCTTGTAGCTGAGGTGATCATGGTGATCAACACAGGCAAATAAAGAGGGTGGATGCCAATAAGTTTCCCTGTTGCAAGCTGGAAAATTTGAATGTCTTGCCATTGAGTTGGGCTGTCTGATCAGGAACTTTTCTGGGAAGATGGAAATTCCTCTCTTGGCTGATGAGTATAGTCCTTTCCTCTCCTTTACTCAGTTGAGAGATTCAGTCTCGGGTAAGACCCTTGTTCTCAGAGGAAGCCAAGATTGTGATTTGTTGCATTCTCTGTCCTCTTCAGCAAGAATTTTAGGAAGAGGAGGAGATGCAAAACTGGGGTCAGAGATGGGAACAACCATGGGATGGATTTGGTGGGGGACCTAAAGAGCACAGTATATTTGGTGACAGAATAAACTGCTTGGGAGGATAAAGAGAAGATATGAAGTAATGGTTTGTTACACCCTTGCCACCCCGCCTTGCTGGACTCTCCTGACTCCTCTAGGTGTTCTCAGCTGTGATGAAGGGAAGTGAGGTATTCCTGCTTGTGTGTGCACAGGCACTTGCTGAGGTTAGATGTGGGAAATGAGACATGAACTTCCATATGAAATTGCATGGTATGGGCAGAACCAGCAGAGATTATGAATGAAAGGGTGAGATTTATCTCACTGCTAGTGAAATGGCACAGAGTAAAACCACATTGGCCAGCTTTGCACCATGGGAGCACCCAACACCTGGACTTGCTGTGTCTGCAGCATGTGTTGCACATGGCTGGGTACACTTATGGCCTATTCCCTGACTTGAAGAGTCCCAGGAAAGAAATCACTCATGGTAGACCATCCTCTGGCCTTGAGCTTCCTCATGCCAAGGGCTAAATGAGTTGGAAAGACATAACAGATTCCCTCTTAATAATTGCTTGGACTTTTTGTGTTCAGGGCCACCAACAGCTCCCAGGAAGGGCAGCAGTCAGGTGCAGCAGCTGGAGGCCATATGGAATTGAAAATACATAGACTGAGATTACTGATGCAGTCTGTGAGTCAGGCAGGGAAATCCAAGCTAGGCATTAGGAGCAGCATTGCCACTGAAGCTCCTGGTGCTTTGGGCTGTCAGAAGGGATGTCAGCCCAGCCCCTGCAGATCCCACACCTGGGTGGCTGGTGGAGCTTCTCTGAAGTTTGGTAGGGAAAATAAGACTCACTCTCCATGGATGTCAGGATGGCAAAGGCTTTCCTGGTTGGATTTAGTGACATTATGATTCTGCTCTTTGCCAATAAAATAACCTAAACTGACTCTAGAAGAGTAACTGAAGAGGTGAGGGGAATGGGCAGACCTCTCAGCTGCTGATTAAGCAATGCTTCTTTAACAACATTGGAGTAGGAGGAATTAGCCCCCACAGATAATATCCAAGGCTTCAAGCTGTCTTCCTTTTTCTTGTCAGAAGGGAAAAAAAAATCCTGCTCCTGCAGGAAAGGTATTAGTGTCTCAGGCCTGTGAGGCATGGCAGGGCAGGTACTTCTCTGAGGACTCATGTGCTTTTAAGTGGCTCCAATTATTTCTGAACGACTAAGTAGAGTGCTCATTAAGCATTTCCCTTAAATGACAATGATGACCTACAAGGTCATGTTAATTAAGATGCACAGTAAGTCAGCGTGAAGAGGTTCATTCAGTTAGTACAAAAAGTGGGTCCAATCCTGCATAAAACCATACTCACAATTGGTCCAGGTTTGTGTTCATCCTTGTAATATTAAGAATTTGTAGGACAGGATCATTGCACAAATAAAAAATTGCTGCAGATCAACCTGACAGCAGCCACAGGCTCATTATGTGGTTGGGGGCAGCATCTGTTTTTACATAATACTGACCAGAGCCCTCTGGCTTACTGTGACCAGGAGCAATGCCAATCTACCCCGTTGAGAAGAAAAGTTGACATATTCCAAGACTTTTATTTGCTTTTCAGAGTTTGTCATTTGGACTGGTATGGTGCAAGATCATACTCAGTGTTGAAATTTTACAGTTGAATCATCACATTTCAGCTATGAGTCTCATTAACTGCAGGAGGCTCTGGCTGTCAGACACCCTCTGACCCCAATTAGCACAGCACAACCTTGGCTGGGCATGGATTTCTCCTGTCTGAACCACTTTAGATGTGCTGAGTGTCACATGCTCTTGCAACACATTTACTAGCCCTCACCTCCCATTGCCCCACTGCTTCTCTCTCTGGCACAGACCCACCATATTCACATGGGAAACCTATCACAGCATCAGATCCCAAGTTCCCAGCATGGGGAAAGGCTCCAGAGATGTGGTACAGCCAGGGGTTCGTAGTCCCACGCAGCTCTGGGCTGCACCAAGTCTTCCTGGGCAGTGTCTTGTGGACTAGCCAGAACCATATCCCTTTCCCTTTACACAATATACCCCTCACATGACCAGCACTCATGTATCCATGTGCCCATGAATCTAACATCAGGAGCCTGGAAAATTCATGGGATTTGGCACTTGGCATCCCAAACATTTGGACTTGAGGAAGACAAAGCATCCATGCTGTTCTCAGGATGGCAAAAAGCTTGAAAACAATAGCCCTCTTGGAGGGTGTAGAGGATTTTTATACCTGACAGACCTCTATGAAAATGGAGGAAAATCCTCTGAAATAAGTATTTGGCCCTAAACTAGCAGAAAATTAGCTTTTAAATTTATCTTACTTTTGTAAAGGGGTTAAAAGGTTTATTTTGTAAATGGCTGCACACAGCCATACATCCCACTGAAAAGTGCCAGAGTTTGGAGCTGACTTCCTCTTGTTTAGGAAACACTAGTTTTCATCTGATTACTAATAAAACTTTGTGATAGTGGGGGGTTTATACTGTTTTTAATGAATTTGCATCCTAAAGTCTTTACTTTTTCAATCCAAACAAGGAGTTACTGATTAAAACCTACACATTTTTAAAAATGGAGAAATGAAAAGGAAATTTGGAATTTGAGTTAGCAATTTACCTCATGAAATATTAAGGTGTTAAGGTGGAATTTTATGCCTCGTGTTACAGTATTGTACCTCTTACCGTTGCTTCTAAGTCACATGGGTGGCTATCTGCTTTTTTGTGTTCAGCATTCAAGGACATATCTCTGCTGATGTGAACTCTGATGGCTCTGGTGAAACCAGCAGAGCTTGGACAATATGAGCCAGCTAAGAGCTGCCCCTTAGTATTCACCCCCATCTGCTGTGCAACTCAGTCATACCAGAACTACCAAGCCCCTGCCTGATGTTTTTTTAATGAGTTGAACTCTTCATGTTGGGTTTGTGTCTCTGCCAGGTTCCAGTTTAGTCACATATAATTTTTAGTGTGAAGCTTCACCTTGGGCTTTGAACTCGTAGGCACGGAACAAAGAGTCCTGTTTCTAGAGGAACTTGCATAAGTAATAACAATAACAAAAGCTAGAACACAAGGCAAGTATTTTAATTCATAGGTTATGACATTCAGCTTTTATGAACAGGAAGGAGGAATTATCCTCAGTAGACGGGAAATAATGAGGTTGACCCATATTCCATAATAATGTAGGAAAATTAACTAAAGATTTGTGTAGCTAAAATAATGAGCACTTGTATTTAAATTTATGGCCTGGCCTAATTGTGTAAAGGTTTGGGGGAGAAGATGTGCGTGTGCACTAATAGATTAGTGGCTGTCTCTGGAGTTTCTTCTCAACTCCTGTAAAGCAGTTCAGTATGCAGTAAATCCAACTTGCTTGTAAAATGCTTGGCTAAAAGTAGCCTAAGATGCATGAGGCCTGTTTTTCCAAGAATGGGATGTTCTCTTGCAACTTTCAGATTAGAGTCAGTATGTGACATGTGCTTTGCAGCAGACTTCAAATTAAATAAATATACATGCATTTATTTAAGCAATGAAATGTATCTATTTATCAGGAAGTAGAAAAAAAATTCATCTGTGACATCCTGGAACCATGAATATCAGCTTCTAGTGAGCTGTTTCAAAAGCATGAATACCATCTCACACTGGGATTTCCTAATTCATTAATTTGTCCTTAGGATAAATGATTTTATTCTTTAAAATTCGGGTTTTGGAAAAGCATTGTAAAGGAGAAAATAGACACACAACCTTCTTTTCTCAATGTAAATGGTTTGTGAATTTGTTAGTTGTCATAACTATGAAGTGGCTTGGAAGCATTTGATTGGTGCTAATAATCTTATTTTTGTAATTTTATTCTGGGAATCTGAATGGTTTATTTATTCTCCCAGTGATTAACAAAATAGAATAGATTTTCGGCGTGGTTTAACATTGAAAGGGAGCAAACACACACAAGTTCCTTAGAGGTTGTATCTTGCAATAGAAGTCACAACACTTTTACAGAAAGCAGGTTAGTGGTCTGGCTTTGCAAAATGTTATGCTATGTGACCATAGG
>NW_008682072.1:58058-86697 GCF_000695815.1 Acanthisitta chloris
AGTGTCAGATGCTTCAGAGAAAAGCACAGGAAACCCAGGAGTGGCAATTAAAGTTTAATTTAAATTAGAGGAATTTTCCTCTTAACCTTCATTAACTTGTGGTATGACCTTAATCCAAAGGACACTTTTCCTTCATTTATTATCACAAATATTCATTATGCTTATAAATTGCTAAACCAGTTTTAAATCATTTTAGGTCTCACTGATTGTCTGTGATGCTGAGTTTCCCAGGTCTTAGAGAAAGAATTTATTTCTGCCACTTGGATTCACTGTCTTTAGATTTCCTATTTGAATGAGCAGAAGGAAGATAACCATGTTCAATTTATTTTCTGTATATCCATTTGTAAAACATCCCCCATTTAAAACAACTCTGATCTTTTCAACCTCCCTTTGTATAGAATTAATTTGCCTCTACCTTTTTATTTAATATTAGCTAAATTCCGCAGGGTGAGAATCAATGGCCTTGTCTACATCTGGCCTGCATTACAAGTAGCCCTGGACCACAGGCAGTGTTTCATGCTGTTTCTACATCCATTGCTTTGTGTAGACAGAATATTTGCCCATTTAATCTCCTTCAGCACACAAAAGTTGGAAGAGGCAGCAGTGAAAGCTTTTTCTCGAGCACAGGTGCCATGAGGAGAGGCTGAGGGAGCTGGGGGTGTTCAGCCTGGAGAAGAGGAGGCTCAGGGGAGACCTTCTCACCCTCTGCAACTCCCTGACAGGAGGTTGGAGTCAGGTGGGGGTTGGTCTCTTCTCCCAGGCAACCAGCAGCAGGACAAGAGGGCACAGACTCAAGCTCTGCCAGGGAAGGTTTAGGTTGTATATGAGGAAAAGACTTTTTATGGAGAGAGTGCTCAGGCACTGGAATGTGCTGCCCAGGGAGGTGGTGGATTCACCATCCCCAGAGGTTTTCAAGGTGATACTGGACGTGGCACTTAGTGCCATGGTCTAGTAACCACAGTAGGGTTGGACTTGATGATCTTTGTGGTCTCTTCCAACCTGGTTGATTCTATGATTCTATGATTCTCGTCCCTACCTGCCAGCTGGGTTTTGTGGTGGCTCTAGTCCTCGTTGATGGGCTTGAGTGTTTCAGGGGCAGGAGCCAGGAGACAGTGGTGCTGATGGGTGAAAGGTTGGAAGTGAACATCTGCAGCAGTGATGTTTCTTCTAGGGTAACTGCACTGCCTATAGCTGATGAGCAGTAGATTGATGTGCTCACAGCAGCCAACTGGCAGTGAATAGTTCCCAGGAGAACTTATTCCCAGATGAAATGTGATAGTGGATGACATGGTGCTGGGCTCACAATTTCACATATATGCAGAAGGGAGGCAGGAGTAATGGCATGAAAGGAGGAAGACTTTACTATGCATCACTGTGACAAGTGGTGGCAGGGTCTTCCTAGGATAGATGACATAGCCTACCCAGAGTGTAGTGTCTTGCCATGGCATGGGTGGAGGCTACTGAACAGCTGGAGACCTCCTGGACCTGTTCTAAAGTCTTGTTCATAAGGGTTACAACATCAACTACACTCAAAAGCACAAGATGGATTGAAAGCTCACACTTACAGCAGTCACACCTAAGCTGCCTCAGGGCAGTCATTTAGAGCATTTCTGATGCAAAAAGAAGGGTGGTTGGTGACTTCAGTCTCAGACCTGGCCTCATCATGTCTTACACTATGTTGTAAGTACAGCTGGTGTGGGTTTGGGAGTATTATATTTTGTGTGAGACATATCCTAGCAATTGTTGTTACAGAAAAATCCTATGAAACTTTGGCTGAAATTCTGATAAACTTCCAAACCAAGTAAATATGCCAATGACCACAGGTTCTGCTGCACTAGGGGTGGCTCTTTTCCATGTTGTTTTCTTGTTGTCTAAAGCATTTGATGTAGGATTTTCTTCATAGCGATTTTCCTAACCTCTGCAAAAATAGAAACTAAATCTATTGCTATAGAGTTCAAAAACCAATTTAACCACAAATACGACTGCCACAGCTCAAGGGCAACTGTCTCATTAATGCTGTAGAAACTGCTGTAACAACTGTATACTTTTATACCCATTCAGCTGAGAACTAACTACCCAATATCAAGAAGACAATTTTATTAGCAAACTGTACTGTGAGATCCCTATTTCAGCCTATACCTTTCTGCAGTATCAGAAAAGAAGCTGGAATAGTATTAATTAATGGCTGGGGCTACTTATACACTGAATTTACTACCTATATTTACATTGTTGGATGCTTGGTGCTACTTAACTGCTAAGCATATTGCTGAATGAGATTAATTAACAGTATTTCTATTAGAGGTCAGATCACCTTTTGTGGATCACAGGTAATAGAATCAGTAAAACATTATTATTTAGCTGTTGGTCTTAATTATCAGATGGAATCTCTAGAGTTATAATCTGCTATCTACTTTTTAATTTTACTTGCCTGTTTCAACTACTCTGTAATAGTGTGGTGTTTTAAATTGGTTTAAACCTGTGTAAAACCCAGTTGCTAATTTTAATATATAAGTGATTAAGTTGTCCAGTTTCCTTTTCTGTCACCATGCATAGAAATATGCAACTATTTTGCTTTTGTGACTCTGTATTCTGGTCCCTTCAGACACCTTTCAGGTCCTCTAGGTACATTAAAGACTTGTGTCCTTGCTCAGAGTAATGTTATTTCCATGGTGCTGTGTAGATATATTGGTTCATTTACAGTAGTATCTTTAGGCCACCAGTTAATCAAAACCAGAAACTAAAATGTTAATCTAACTCTGCATTCCATTTCAACTTTGAGGAAATCTAGGATTTTTATAAGTAGGTTGGTTTTCTGTGAGCAAAGCAGTGTGAAATGTATATTGAAATCAATCTCAGGTATGAAGAAATTGTCATGTGATAATTGGCTTCCTGAATCTTATTATACACCTGGAGACAGAGCAAAACTTTGGCCTAGCTAATATAATTCAACACGTGAAACACACACACACAAAGAAAAAGAAACTGTTAAATAATGCTGTCAAGATGACAGAAACACACTCCTGAGAACCCAAACACATTAAAATTCAGGTTTCTTGTGCTATTTCCATTTGGGTCTTTTGTTGATATAGACTGTGATATTGTTTTTTTTGTTACATGGGTATTTTTCACTTAGACTCTGACTTCCTTGGGTACTTAGGCCCTTTGTGTACTGTGGCATGGGTCAAAGCTCTGTAGGGGATCAGACCTGTGGCTGTGGGGGTGTTCCTGCTTCTTTTGCAAAGTACTTAATCCAAGGAATTGCAGGAAGAAATGGCAAAGTGGGACAGGTTGAACCTTGATTTATTTTGCTCTCATTGAATGTAGCTCTCAAGAACTGCACTCTTACACTCCAGCTGGGCAGTGTTGTTTGGGTGGTGAGTTAAGACTCTGGAACTCATCTTGAATTTTCAAGTTTAATGATTAGATTTTTATATTCATTTCTGTATGTTTTATTGAAAATAAAAATAAATTTAAAAAGGGGGGGGGAAAAGACACTGCAATATTTCTCTCCACGTGGTTCATCTGCAGCTTTGCAAAGAGCAACTTCAGTAACAGATTTTCTCCCTGTGAGCAGAGTGGATGGGTTGTGGCTGTAGGCTGCTCTATAGAGTCTTCTGTTAGGGAGCTGGATAGTCTATAGCACACATGTGCTCCCAGCAGACAGGGAATGGTAAAATTCAACTATCTTGGATTACAGGATCTTGGAAAGAACAAGTGCTTACAGACTCTGATTTTGTCACTTGCCCCTCTGTGTGTGCACTACAGTTACGCTAAGTTGCGACAAGAAGATGCACATTTCTATCTCATCAGATTTATGCATGCTCAGAAAGGACAGAATCTGCAGAAATTTCACCTGGCCAGGACATCAGCCTGGTAAAAATTGCAGGTTTTGAAGAGTTTAGTAATTTTTTGAGTCTACAAAAGGCCCTACTTGACATAAAAACATTCTCTTGGTAGGTTTAAGTTCTGTTCCTAAGCAGAAGCTTTCCAATAGCATTTCAGAGTCAAGATCTATTGATTTTTTTTTTGTCAGTGTCCCTGATATATTTTTCTGACCTTTTTCTAGGAAATAGCTGGACCATTTTCCTTTCGATTTTCTATCAGAAGTTCCAAGCAAGTAGAAGGAAGGTTATGAGAGAGGTTTTCTGGCAGCTTGGTGACAGACAGTCATTATAAGCAACACTGCCCACAATATAAGGGTCCTGCTCCAAAATCACTACAAAGCAAATCCATGGACAGCTTGTCTTCCAGGCTGATGTCCTACCCAGGAATGTTCTCCTGTTTGCCTGCCACACAGCCAGAACCACCAAGGTTCTGGGCACAGGTTTTAATCATCACGTTTTTCACAGAATCATGGGCTAGTTGCTTGAAAACACAATTGCCACCTGTTTGAGAGTGAATATGGCCCCAGAAGAATGGACATAACTCTTTGAAGGACAAGTTTCCTGGATAGTTTCTCTTTTCTGTTGCTTGGTCAGAGATTGATGTCGCAGGAGTTGGTTAGATCTGTTGAGACTTACCAGACCCAGCTGTCAGTTCTTTCATTCATGTGCAACTTACCCAACCTCTGCTCCAGAATATCATGGGCTGAAACTCCCATTTTATTACCAAGGATTTTCTGCATTGCAGTTTCTTTTCTTTTCTTTTTTCTTTCATTTTTTTTTTCTTTTTTCCAAAGACCAATTATTTCTTCTTTCTCTCTGGATCCTAAACTGAAGTGAGTCACACTTCAGGCTTTAGGTGTATTTGAGGAAATCTTGCTGAATTTAGTTTAAAGAGACAAATCAGGTAGATTTCTGAAAAACTGTATTATGGAGATGTTAGCATTAGATAGTGTGACAGGATTTTATTTCCTTTGTTGGCTTTTTCTATGTTCTTTTATCACAGAAGTTTAAAACTATTGAGTTAAAACTCTTTAAATAAAGTTGTTTGCCAGCGTGGTTTCGCGTTAAAAAAAGAGACTGCAGAAACTGAAGTGCTGTTTCTAGCTGAGGTTATTTAAGGTTTTAGAGATGGTAATGCTATGTTGTAGCTTTAAATTTAATATATTCTACAGTAAGATAGTACAGACTCAGTCACTGCCTTACTAAGATTTGGTTTGGTTTTCTGTTTGTTTTAGAGCTTGGTATTTCTTCAAGGTAGAGGAAAAAACAATGTCAGTGTTAAAAAAATGAGACTGTGAAAACACAAACTGAATTATGAAATCAGACCTCATGTGTCTAAAGGTTCAAGAGTGAGACCTACAAAGCATTGTGTGCCTACAGATGCACAGAAGGTGAGGACTAGAGGGAATGGCCTTGAGCTGAGACAGGGGAGAGTCAGTTTGGATGTTAGGAAAAATGTTTTCCCCGTTAGGGTGTTCAGGCACTGGAATAGATTGCCCAGGGAGGTGGTGGAGTCACCATCCCTGGAAGTTTTTAGGAGGGATCTGGGTCTGGCACTGGAGGATATGGTTTAGGGTTTGGGGGTTGCAGCAGAGTGACAGGTTAATGGTTGGACTGGATGATCGTAGAGGTCTCCTCCAACCTTGATGATCCTATGAAAATTGGATGCATATATATTTGGGTGCCTGCTCTGTTCAGACTCCAGTCTGTCTGCTGTTCAGTCTGCTCTGCTGCTGGAGCTGTGTAACAGCATTACAGGGGCGCTGAGCCCAGCTTAATACACCCTCATTTTGGTCTGAAAATGTTTATGGTTTTTTCCATATTTTACATGCTACACGAACCCTTCAAGTGCCTATACAGTTTGTGAAGCCCTTCAAGAGATGAATTTATTATAATCCTGTTGTCATAGTTTCCTTGGTCACCTGCCATTCTCCAAAATCTCTACTGTTCCTTGACTGGTGCTTCACTGCATCAGTCTGATACTGAAAAGAAGTGAAATACCTTATCTGTACTATAGTTTCAAAGCATTCCCTGGGATTGCTTGTTTGAAGTATTCGGTGATGCTCCCTGTACACCAGGAATAGAACATTTCAGTAGTTAAGGATTAGAGATGAACTAAAATCTTGCCACAAAGGTGTTGATGTCTGTTGCATCATTCATTTTCTTTAGGTTTTGATATGCAAGGGATTATTAAACATGCTGGTTAACCTTTACAATTTTTATATCCTGCACACATGTAAAGTTTTTTTATTTCCATCAAGCACTCTGGTACAGCTTCAGTAAATATGTAATAATATCAATAAAAGATTTATATGCAGGTCAATCTTTCACCGTAAATTATAAAAAGCGAATAACATATTTTACAGGGATTTTAGAAAGTAAGATATTTGTCTTAATAGGCTGAGGAAAGGATGAAGAAATTTAAAGAAATGTGGACAAGTGTAAAGCTTGGTTGAAACATTTCCACAGTAATGATTTTGCCTGGCACTTTCTGCTTCAAATTAGGAGAATTAAATTACAGATATGGATTTGTATTTTTGAAGTGTCTCTTCTAAACATGGAAGGTTTTCAGCTATTTTTGCATCAGAATCAGCACAATGTCACTTGCTGTTTGGAAGGTCTGTTATAATGAATAACATTGTGGTCATTTCTGGCTTCATGATTTGCTTTTAATTTTCATTTGGATAAATAGATTCCAGTGTTACAAATTTTAAAAATATACAATAACAAGAGCTGAGAACTTATTACCATATAGTCAGCTAATACCTAATGATACTAGAGAAAATAATTGAACACCTAATTTAGAAGTTACATTTTGCTGCTTGAACAGTGGCTACAAGCAGTTCCTAATTTTCCATGAAAGTATGCAAAAACATCCTTTATAGAACATTGTGATTCATCACTTAGAAACTTGCACTTTCTGTGCTAAAGTTTGTTTCTAACATTGTTCTTCAGAGGTTGATTTCAAAATTTTTATGTAGTGTAAAAATTGAACCATTTTCCAAGTTTTTACACGTAGAATTCCTGGTCTGTGATTGGAAGGGATACTTTTCAGGAGCAGAGCAATCAGTCACTAAATTATTGTAATTAACTTTCTTCATGTATTCTAACTCAGCCCTATAATTCATAAAGGTCTTCCTAACTAACTCCTACAATGGGAAAAGCATAGAAAAAGCTGATGTGAACATAGAAATGGCACATATTTTTGTCTCTACTTGTTCTAGTAAATCATGAACATTGCAGTGTAAGACACTAAACATGAAACAGATGTTTTGTTAATCTATCCATCATAATCATCAAAGCCTTAGTGTGGGCAGAGGTTTGCACAGTTCCAGGTTTAAGCACCAGGCTCTTATACATCAGTGCTTTGTTAATCCTTCCTGTGCTTAATCCCTGACATTTTGTGCACAGTCAACCACTAAAAAATACCAGAATATGTGCAATTTTTTAGCCTAGTGAGAAGGATTCTCCCTTATAGGAAAATCTGTGTACTCCAGGTTCTGCCCTGTTATCCATGAGAATTGAAAAAAAGAAAAGCAAATGAAAATATTTGCTTTTTGACTGAGTATGCCAGTGAGGCTATGCTGCTGGGAAGAGGAAATTTCCTTCAGATCTCTGAACATGAAAGCCATATCTTGGTGGGAAGTACTTGCACACTGTGTTTAAATTAAACAGGTATTATCCTTATGAATCTCATCCAGAAAAAATATCAGCAGCCAAATCTATCCCAAATCTTATGCCTAGTTTCTGCGTAGTTATGGAGTGACCAATTTTTGATCTTTAAGCAAATTTACTTATCATCCAACTCCACTCAGAATAGATATTGTTATACTTAAATTCTATCTTTGTCATACTTTGCTTTCTATTTATGGATTCTGTGTTCTTACAGCATCATTCCAACTTTCAGTCATGAAACTAATTCCGTGGTAATTTCTCAATTTACAATACTTTTGTCCACATTATTAATCGTAATTAGCATTATCTGATCCATAATCCGCATTTGGCTGAAACTCAAGGCTCTCAGGAGCTAATCCCAAAACATATTGCAGAGTCAAAAACCTGAGAAATAGGATGAGTGGAAGAAACATTGGAATTACAACTCCTGCATGTGAAACCCTGCTGAGAATCTTTTGCAAAATTGCATTTTACAAAGCTGTTTTCTGGGGCTGAAGGTGGCTCTTTAAATCGTGCTGAGAGTGGTGTAGTCTAGTCAGGAGTCCTGGACTCTGTGCCATGCATTGCCAGGGATTCAATATGTGACTATGAGAAACTGCATCTTTTTTGCATTTCAACATCCTCATCTGCAAAAAAATGAGCATAATAGTCCGTGTTTAATTTGTCTGAGATTTAAAACTGTCGGTGTATTCTGTAGAAAAGACATTCTAACCTGGTATTTTTCCTGTGAAATAAAATGGGAATATTTTCCATTTTTTCAGTTGAGTATTGCTACCCTGCTCGATGAGCAAAACATGTTATTAAAGGGAGTATTTAAAGATCATTTTAATAGGCTCAAAGGACACGACTGCTATTTGTGCCTTTGCAAGCTTCTCTCTTTCTAGCAGTTCTTATGATAATCATTGCTTCTGTAGGTAAAACATCTATACTTCTAGGAAACTGAGTAGACAATGCATACAATTTTGCTGGCTCTAAATGTCATGAGTTCATTCCTGATGACTTTCAATGCAAGAAAATCTTCTTTCTGTTGACTTTAATGCAAATTATTCCAGGTCTAAGGGATTCAGTACAAGCTGTAGCTACCAATCTCAAAAGAATTCTAATTGTGCCACCAGTGATAAGTGCTCCATGTTCAGAAGCAGGTGCTGGTTTTTTGTCAGATTTCATTAATTAATCTTGTGGTATAAATATCATGAGTCAAAAGCACAGTTTAGGCTATTGTATCTCCATACTTCTCAACATAATGTTACTGTGTTTTGAGATATTTTGGAGTAATCTGTAAGCACATACCAGTAGTCCTGTGAAAAAAAGAAAGCTGAGCACATAAACCAGATTTGGCATTTCATATGGAAAATATTACACAAAGCTGTTGGAGAAATTAGTTATTCAACTACACATTTGGAAAACAAGTAGTGCTTTGAGCAAGTAATTTAAAGAGCAAACATAAAACACCTCAGTAGTGAGGGTGATGCTGCAGAGAACCATGATTTACCTGAAGTCAGCACATAAACTCTTGAATATAAGGATCCTTGCAATTCAGTAAATGCTGAATTGTAACTAGAGGCAAATTCAGGCTTAATTGAATAGAAGGAAATCTCAGAAAAGCAAAAGTATTCAACAGTATGGCTCAGAAGCTAAAATGCCATCTATCCCATTTTATCAATTTCTCCATCTGCTTCCATCTCAACCTGCTGATACAAGTATAGACTTCTTTTCTGGTTTGCTATTTGTCATAGCTAAAGCTTTTTTCATTATATATCTCAGATAAAAACTCTTCATCAGGCCTGTGTGTCTTTATTGGTTTTGCTTAGTAGTTGTCCAGAAGAGTTAATTTTCAATTCTTCTCTTATTTTAGCAAACACTGTGTTTGGCCACTGCTTGACCTGTTGTTACTGTGACTTTATGATTGTTAGTATGGACTGTCACAGAGCATAAAAAACAGCCTGTTTTTGTGATCACCAAATGAGGATTAACTGATCTCAGCCCAGAAGAATTTACAATCAAAATCTCTTGACAATTCCAATGCAGTGATCATAATAAAAATCTACTGTCAAAACATGTTGAGGGGATGCCTGACTAGCTCTTAAAGGTCTTATTCTGCCTGAGATGTAGTAGGATAAATTTAGCTTGCATACAGTTTGTGCTGCCAAGTCTACAGCTAGACTTCTTCTGAGACCTAAGTTCTCTCCTTCACGTCGATAGTGGCTGCAGTGGGAGCTTACACCCTAGAGACAGAGGGCAATATTTAATCCCTTTTGTTCCATGAAATTCTGCACATATCCCTCAGTTCACAGCCAGAAAACACAGAGGACTTGGATGGACCTGAGAAGATAATCTAGATGAGAGAATTTAAATCAGCCATTTCTATACTTTTACACTTAATTTGGTTCTGCTTGTTTGCTTGTGTGTTTTACATCCTGCTCTTTTCTTAAACATCAGAACAGCTGTGTTCAATGAGCTGGAACTGAAATAGGTCAATAAAATGTTACCTGCTTGATTACAGAGAACCTACTGGGTATGTGAGTGTGATTAAGAGCCCCACAGCTTAGATAGCTTGTACAATTAAGGATTATGAAAATATTTTTGGGACACAGAAAAGCAAATTTTAATATGCAACAAATTTCAATGAAAAGTGTTTAGATTTAGAAGAGCCAGACAGTAAAAGCAAGCATTCAACAACACCTAGGCATTCTCAGAAGGTGCATACCTCCTGAGTAGGCTGTGCATTGAAACACAGCTTGGAACCAGAATCAAAGGCTGAAGCTGAAATGGACAAAAGGAGGAAAAAATACAGCAGCTAAGTTTATTTCACCCACTATTTTTGTACATTTGCACTGTCTTTCTTGTGCCTGTTTATATGCTGTTCTTGAAGCAGTTTTTTTAAATTCTTTTGGCAAATCATCATACCTCAGACCTTGTAGATGCTGCCAGTGTCTTCTGTCCTGACAGAGCCACAGAATGCTTGATGTTGGAAGGGACCTCTGAACTCCACTATTTCATGGTCACTGCAGCCAACGCTGCCTTTGACATTCATATCCCCAACAAGTCCCTCCTTGTTGGTGTGTACGATGTCCAGCAGAACACTTCTCTTTGGCTCCACTTGGGTGAGAAAGTTGCTGATGCTGTGTTGTCCCTCCAGTAGACATTGGAGTGGTTGAAGTACCCCAAAAAGACCAGGGCCTGCAAACATGAGGCTGCTTCTAACTTTCTGTAGAGGGTCTAATCTACTTGTTCTTCTGGTCATGCAGGATATAGCAGACACAGGACAACCCTTACCTCTCTCCTCTTTAATCCTCACCCATAAGCTGTCACCTGGCTCCTCACCTATCCCCAGGCAGAGTTCCATGCATTCCAGCTGTTCTCTCACAGAAAGGACAACTCTACCTCCTTGTCTTCCCAGCCTGACCTTCCTAAGGAGTCTGTAAAGTGTCCTCCTTCCCTGACTAGAAAATTGGTTCCTGTCAGTCCAGTCAGGTTTAGCACACTGCACTGGATGAGTTCACAGACCTTCAGGTGCTCTAATATTGTTTTGGAGAAAGAATGCAATTTAGATGACTAATGTCTTATTTACCTTGTGTCTGCTTCAAAAAAGTAATGACAGTGACACCTTGCTGGGCTGAGAAGTGCACCTACACCATCAACAAGAACAAATGGTCCTGAGAAAAGCTTCTTTTTGACAAATTTTGTAGAAATCACTTCTTAACATTTCTGATTCATTTCCATTGCTAATTCAGGGTGAATCAACACAAATAATTAGAGATAACATGTTAAAAAGATACTTTACTAAAATAAAGAGGGAAAACATTTGTGGGAAGATGTAGGAGAATGGAACTGGTCATCTGGAAAAAGTTTCTCGTATCAATGACTGGCTGGAAACTGCAGAGAGGAAAGAGCAGGTGGGAGGAGCAACAAAAAAAGAAAAGTAACTTGTCTATAGAGAAACTAGACTTCCTGGAGACAAACTGCCCACATTCCTTACGTCCCATAGTCATTCACATTGCCAATTATCCTTAGTATCAGAATGGTTTGCATTGGCAAGAACCTTCAAAGATCATCTTGTCCAACCCTCCCACCATGGGCAGGAACATCTTTGACTTGACCAGATGGTCAAAGCCCTCCTTCAGTTCTACTGAAGATTACAATTCCACTGGTGTTTTTAATCTGATTATAAACACACCCGTAATTATTCCTCCTCCTTCTTCTGAAGATAAAAGGGAAACTGAAGAATCCAATAGATCTATATACATTGGAAGCTTGAACACAGGGATTTTTCCATCCTCTTCATATTTCTAGCTCATTTTTAACATTCCATCCCCATGTGTACGTGAAGTGTTCGTAATTCAGCTGAAGGTTAACCTAGGAAAAGATACCCTTATTCCAGAATAATACCCACACGTAGTGATAACTGTAGAAAAGTGAAGTGCAGCCTACCTTAATCCTAAACTTCTTGGAGGGGGAAATGAATTCTGATGGGAAAAAGAAATGGGGTTGAAATGAGAAAATCTAGACATGTATTAAAGCACGAAACTAAACAAGTCACATGTTTCTCATTTTAAACAAGGAATTTTGACAGACTACCCTATATAACATGACAATTTATTGCTCTGAGGACCACTAATGTGTGGGCTGGGATTTTTTTGATGTATCAGACATATTCTTAAGCTATACAAACTACAGATCCTGGAAGATTTAATTTTGAGAAAAAATAAATGTGGAGGTACTGGTCAAAGATTACCTCAAGATCTCTAATGATAGTATAAATAAGTAATGAAATAGCATGTAATAATGGGAAGAAGGAGTGGAAAAAAAAAAGAGAGGAACCTTGAAGGAAAAAAGGGAGAAAAAAGGCTTAATTAATTTAAAACTATTACCTTACCCATCTTTTAATATTTTTAGTAGATTTTTTTTTTAGGGTGCATTTATCTTTGCTGCCTTTTTTTATATGATAGTGATTGGGTGGTAGTGTACTATAATTTGCTTCTATACTGGAACATATGGCAGCACTGTCTGGTTTTGTTATTTTGATCTTCTTCGTCTTGCATCAACTGCATACAAATGGAGTTACAAGGTATTTTCTGTGGAACATGTGAAAAATAGTCCTTGGATGTTGTGAGTCTACTCTATGGTTTGGAATGGACATCAGAAAAGAGACTATCTTAATAGCAAATTACGCTTTGCTGTTTTCAAAGTTTGCTTATGCAAATTTGTTTTATTTTTTGTTCATTTTATTAGCTTATATCTCTGTGAAAGGGAATGAGAAATGCTAGAAGTAGAAGCTTTAGCAGAGATTCCCATTTTCTGCCATAACACAAAGGTTATCATAAATATCCATGAGGATTGAATAAATAAATAAATAAATAAAAGTTATGCAGAGGTAAAATCTGATCTAGGGAAAACATTAAGGGTCTTTGTGAGCTATCCTTAAGAGATCAAGATATTCCTTTAGGAGAGAAGGGAGAAGGTTATGCATTTTATTCTGCTCTTTTGTGTCTTCCAAACATTTTTTTCTACTTAATAAGATTTGCATTAGACATGAGTTTAAATCAAAGACTGAAGACATACACTTTTAGGTAGATTAAAAATTGAATTTTGCATTCAGATTTGGCATTTCAAGACCATTCATATTGCAGTAATTGAATGAATTTTCCCTTTCTTTAATCCAATATTTTGTTCTCACAAGATTGAGTGCTGATGCCCTTGGTTTGTTATATTTTTTTCCTTTATTGTCCCAGTCTTTAATTGTCCTTCACATCAGGAATGTTTATCAATTGATCAAAATTAAAAAGATAAGTGGGAAGCTACTTATGAGGCAATAGCAAGAGTTTCTCTTGAAGACTCATCTCCTTCTGACCATTAGATTAGCTAAAATATGACAGAAAAAGACCCTCCATCAAGAGTCCCTGTTTTCTAAGATAAGACATTGGATAAGGGACAGTTACCAGGAGTGAAACTGCTGCTTCCCATCATGTAGCGACCCCAGTGCAGGTTCTTTGGGAGGGAAGCCCAATGTGTTGCAATGCAGAGTCTGCTCTGCTGCCTGTGTGGAGCTACATCCCACCAGGGCTGGGCAGGTGGGTGCAAGGCCCACCCAGAGTCAGAAAGTTATTGCCAGTGAGAGATGCAAATTCATGTGTCCATGCACAGAAGTGTTCTTGCTGTGGCAACTTTTACATTATGTGTCTCTATTTCCTTCTGCCCTGCTAAATGTCCCTTCTTTTTCATTCCTGTAGAGTTACTCAGATTATCTCAGGTTTGCACAGTGTTGTGACAGAAAGGCTTTGGCTTAATCGTGTGACCTTGACTTGTAGAAAACTTAACAATATCTATACCAAAGTTGTGTGCTCTGCATCACAATTGGAGTCCTTTATTGAGAGCTCCTCCTCGTGAGAGACAAGTGTGATTACACAGAGTAACATAGTCATCAATAGACCCACAGGCAAATTTCCAGTCCTTTAAACATTTTTTTAATGTTGTCTCTTGGAACAAAAATAAATAAACCTATTGCTGTTAACAGTTAAGGGCAAGATCACAAAAGGAGATGGCAAAACTTCCATAAGAATAATAGTTATAGAGAGCAGTGCAGAATCATGAGCAAGACTGAATGCAATCTCCCATCATGCAAGTTTAATTGAATCTGTGAAATGGCTTAATTGTTGTCTGGATGCAGTGAAATACTTTTGCTACAGCAAAGAAGATGCTGTTGCCTTTCATTTTTAGGTCAAAACAGCCTTCAGAATCCAGATTTTCCTCTGCAAGCACACAGAATTGATAATTGATGATTAGTGGGACTTTGATACTAATACAGCATTTTTCATTACTTTCACTGCCTATTTCAGTACATTGTAACAAAGTGTGGATGAAACTGCTTGCAATTAATTGCTACGAATAGCTGGTGTCTCGGTTCACTACATTAAATTACTTCAGAACCTTGGTAACATCTGAACTGCAGAAGTCTGTCCTGCAAATCAAACAGTGGGTAGGGTTTAGCTGAGAGATACACTAATTGCTGCTAACTGCCCTGTTTGGAAGGGACATGAGAATGACCTTGGTGTTTGTACAATTCTAGCTGTTCATGAGGTCCCCATTTTTTCAGGTAAGCTGATATTGTCATACCTAACACAAGAGTACAGGATACTGGAAATTTGAGCAAAAAAATGTGTATTGTTTTTGCATGGCAAAGTTTTGGTGGCAGGTGACTTCTGTGAGAAGCTGTCAGAAGCTTCCCCTGTGTCAAATAGACACAACAATCTGCTCTAAGGTGGACCCACCACTGGCCAAGGCCAAGCCCAGCAGTGATGGTGTTAGCATCTCTGGGATAGTGTCGTTAAGAAGGGTGGATTCACCATCTCTGGAGGTTTTTGAGATGAGACTAGATGTGGCACTTAGTGCCATGGTCTAGTAACCACGATAGGGTTGGACTTGATGATCTTGGAGGTCTTTTCCAACCCAGTTGATTCTATGATTCTATTATATGGAAAAGAAAACCCAACTGTAACAGCAGCTGGAGAAAGAAGTGAGAATATGTGAGGGAAACAACCCTGCAGACACCCAGGTCAGTGAAGAAGGGGAGGAGGTGCTCCACATGCAGGAGCAGAGATTCCCCTGCAGCCCGTGGTGAAGACATGGTGAGGCAGATTGCCTTCTGCAGTCCACAGTGGAGCAGAGATCCACCTGCAGAACAGAGGACCCCATGCTGGAGCAGCAGAAGGGTGTGAGAAGTCCTCCCCTCTGAGGAAGAAGGAGCAGAGAAAATGTGATAAACTGGCCACAATCCTCATTCTCTGTCCCCCTGTGCCACTGCAGGGCAGGAGGTAGAGAATTTAATTAGTAATAAATTAAATTTGCTCTAGTCAAGTCTGCTTTGCTCATGGTGGTACCTGTTGAGTGATCTCTCCCCATCCTTACCTTGACCCATGAGCCTTTTGTTATGTTTTATCTGCCCTGTCCAGCTGAGGAGGAGAGTGAGAGAGTGGCTTTAGTAGACACCTGGCATCTAGTCAGGGTCATCCCACCACCTAACAGTTAAGTGTTGTGAGCATCACACTCTTTAGGACAATGTAAAGTTGGCAGACCTGATACAGCCCATACTGTTTACAGTTGTGGTCCTACAACAGCTGAGTGGCATTAATTACCTTTATTAAAGGAAGATAAGGAAATGCAAATATTCTCAGGAGAACCTTAGACTGACATCTAAATGAATTTTAATTTTATTAAATCCTTGTGATGCTAAGCACTCACTGGTGAGTTACATATTCATACCACTGGGAGGTTTGTGTTTTAAAGGAGCATCCAGCACATGATCTTAAAACCATGTTAAACAACCCTCATTTTCTTTTAGGCTTTGCACAGACATACAGACTCAGCTTCTGCAAGCTCAGAAGTTATGGACACAAACATTCTCCCTTCTTTAGACTGTATATATAAGCTGCATGAACATTTAACTTGCAGGAGATACCATTGTCTTCTATCACTTTTAGGAAACCCAAGCGTATCTGGTTTGTTACCAATTGAAATAATTTCATAAAATGAAAGGGGAAGAGAAGCTAAAAATAATATTTTTTTAAAGAGTGAAAAAATAGAGGAAATAGAACTGACAAAAGAGCAGAGACTGACAAATCAAGGAAGAGTGAAGTAATATATGGAAGGAAATTAGCAATTCAGGGCCAGTCCAAGCAAGACTTGCCCAGTCATTGTGTCAGTTGTTGCATTATGTCTTCCTTTCCTCACTAGAACACTGATGCTTTCTCTCAGCCTTTCCACCCATCTTTTGTACTCTTCTGGTCCCTTTGCCCTTTCTCATTATTTACTCATTTAAAAATGGTAAAAGGAAAAAAAAAAGATATTAAAGACAACAAAGAGACAGTTGCAAAGCAACACTATGTTCACTCCTTCCTCTTAAATTCCTTCACTGCTCAACAGCAGGGATTTTCCTGCAGCACCAGCTGCCTTGTGTAATTAGCACTGCAACTGCAAAGTGGAAAGCTAATACATTTTTCTCAGTTCACTGTGTACTGAAAGGCTGGCAGAGCCTGCCTTTGCCACAGGTGTTGGAAGTGCTCAGCCCCAACCAGTTTACAAACATGGCACTTGCACCACTGTGTCAGTGGAGCAGAGAAAAATACACACCAAAAATGTGTGTAGCATTCAGTTTTCTGCATTTGTGAGACTTTTTATGAAAGATTGGAGGCTCATTTTTTCCCATGATACAGAAATAATCTTTCTCTGTGAGCACAGACCAGTGAACCAGCTGTTAACCAAGCCTGTGAAATGCAAGCACCTAATTACACATCAAGGAAGAAAAGAGACAGTAGTTTAAATCCACAAGTCCTGACTGCAGCTCAGCACGAAAGGCAAACTTAGGAACTTATTGGGTAGGCATATCACTTTTTCCTCAAAATAATTAAAGTTCACCAAGGGAAAACATAACTAGCTATTGTTAAGTGCACACAGTGAATATTACATAGATTACAAAGTAACTTAATTTAGCCCATCAAGAGAGATGCAAAGTCAAGTCCCTTCCAGCTCTGCTTGACTTTAAGATAATAGTCTCTATATCTGTCCAGTATAGAAGTTTCAATAAATTTTTCATCCTCTGAGTTCTGTCTGCAGATGGCCAGTGCAGTTTATAAAGTTTTATGAAGACTGCAAATGAATGGAAAGAAATATAACCAGCCACTAAAAGTTGTTCTCTTCTGTACTTGTTTGCTCTTCCCTAGTTATAATACAACTATATGCAGTTAAAATGACAACAAAATCAATCTTAAAAAGCATTTCTCCTGCTTGCAATTTCTGTAGTTTATTTGTCTGATATACTTGAACTCATTTCTACTGATTTAGGGACAGCTTTGGTTGAACTGTAATTTTTATATTTTCTTTTAGGTCCTCATACATGTATTTTTTTTAAATACTTGAGGCTCTAGTCAGTAAGGTCATGCTGCTGCCCTACATACTGAGCTTTCCATTTGTACTGAGCTTTTCCCCCTGGACTCAGCATTGGTCTGGTCACACCTCAGTGCTGTGTTCAGTTTTGGGCCCCTCACTGCAATAAGGAATTTGAGGTGCTGGAAAAAGTCCAGCCAGGGGCAATGAGGCTCTGAGAAGGTCTAGAACACATGTTGTATGAGGAAGGGCTGAGGGAGTTGGGTTTGTTTAGCCTTGAGAAGAGGCTCAGGGGTGACCTCATGGCTCTCTACAACTCCCTGACAGGGGCTGGAGAGAGGTGAGGGATTGTCTGTCCTGCCATGGCTGCAGGGAGAGGACTGGAGGGAATGGCCTTGAGCTGAGACAGGGGAGAGTCAGATTAGATGTGAGGAAAATTTTTATCCTTGTTAGGGTGGTCAGGGATGGGAATAGTCTGCCCAGGGAGGTGGTGGAGTCACCATCCCGGGAAGTGTTTAAGAGGCATCTGGATCTGGCGCTGGAGGATATGGTTTAGGGTTTAGGGGTTCTAGCAATGACAGGTTGATGATTGGACTTCATGGTCTTAGAGGTCTCCTCCAACCTTGATGATTCTATGATTCTATGATTACGAACAGGGTGTGCTGACACTGGGGTGACCAGAGGAAGAACTCCTTAAAAAAATTGCTATCAAGTATCACTGGGTCAGTCTGTAAAAGCCATGTCTTTGTATGCCTCTATCTGATTACTTCTAAGCTGGTTTACAGAGGAATTAGAAAGGCACAAAGCAGACTCAGACAATGCTGGGCTGAAATGAGATACTGCAGTGAGAGATGTGTTCAATTTTTGTGTTTCATGCTCCTGTAGGATCTGTTCTGTAGTAATTTTGCAGTAGACCATGCATCTCTTGGGATAAGTTGTAGGGGAAGCAATGTGGAGGGTCTCTTTTCTTTTAAAGAACTTCTAGTGGGCTGAATATTTAAGGTGCTGAAGAGACTGGAGAATAGTAAAGGGCAGAAATTAAAAGGCTGACAGAAAAAGAGGCATTCAAATTGAAGATTTGTTTATTATGTCACTACAGCTTTAACCTGGAGACTTACCTTCAGCCAATAAGTACAAATGCAAATAAAAGTAATAAATTTAATTTAGATAATTACTTAATATAATTACTTTGAAGGGCATGCACTGAGGAAAAAGTTACTTTCTGTTGGAATTAAGCAGATCAGTTGCTGATTCCAAAATTGTGCATATCAGTGTCATGAAAGTCAGATGCCTCACCTCTCTGGGTTGATGCTTATGATAAAGACAGACATATGACTGGGGAACCTGAATGTCCCCTGACATGCAAGTAGGCTATTGCTTCACATGAGTGAAAAAAGAGAGTAGACACTCTCTTCTTTCAATAACTGCTAGTTTTTTCCATCTCTCTGTCCCATCTCCATCCTTCTAACATAGCATCCCCTTAGTCCCCTCTAGAGTTTGGGTTGCTACTCTATTCACTCTTGTGGAGGCTTTACACTGAGAAGGCAGAGAGGAGGGTAAAGGGAGTGTAAATATATGTGATGTCACTTTTTTTGACATTGCAGCACATAAAAATAAAAAATAATGACTATGAATGCAAAAGAACTATTTTGCCTTCCTTTTTTTTCTGCCTTCCTATTACTTTTCTACCATGTTAGCACATGCCAACATTACTGAACATTAAAACATGAAGAAAGCTTGGCTGGATCTTTAGTGGCTTATTATTATCCCACACACTTAAATCTCTTGAAGGACAAGTGACTTAGAAACCTGATTAGTTTGTCATTGTCCCAAATAGGTGTATTAACTGGACACTACAATTACAAAGTGCCCTTAAGAATGCAAATACAATGTGTCTGGTAGATTAACAAAGGACCACACACCTGTTTCTCTTTCAAAATTCCTTTCTTGATGCTGTCACAGAACCATACTGAGAGGGAGTTTTGGCAGATGGCATTACAATTCAAATAAAGAAAAATAAGCTTCTGAATTCATACATATTTCCTTGTCATTCAAATGCCAAGGGATTTTTTAACATAATGTTTAAAGTATGGAGTGAGTGTCCTCATAAATATAACTAATGCATAATGATGAATAAGTTATGACAGAAAGTTTCAGAAAGAAGTTACATGCAACCAAAGCAGCTTTTTATCTATTGTGCAACAAAGCAAAAAGTAATAAAAGATACGACTTTGGAAGTTCTTACCCTCGACAAAGAAATGCAGCCACTGAGGAGACAAAAGCAGACACTAATCTTATTTCAGTAGGAGAAACCAAGAATTGCTGCTTCAGCAGGTGCAGTGTTACTGTAAAGTTTCCATAGTGCAATGTAATCTCTCTCATCAGTTGTGTTGATTTATCTATTTCATCAAATACTATTTAAACAGCTACTGTATCTGCATTCCATATATCCAGCTAAGCTCAGAACTATGAAAGCATATTATGAAAAAGCCTGGTAGTCATGGAAACAGATCATATAGAAAGGATTCTTCCATCTGATTGTGTACAACTTCATTGGCCACGTGGAAATAAAGTGCAGAAATGTAAGATGCCTCACACCTGATCAGAGCAGTAGTTTATTTAATCTGCTCTCAGGTTTCTGTCCAAGGTCCGTATCTGATGATTCCGAGGCAGTTGCAGCTCATCACAAACAACTAATGTACCTTTGCAATTTTACAGTCTGGGCAAGATAGCTTTTTATTTGTGGACCACCCACAGATAATCAGCTCATTGTAAGTATGCAAAGTGTGGCTATTTTATTTCTTTTACATAACTATAGATACTACATTTCTCTATTTGTTTTTATAACATGTCTATCCATTTGCCTCACTGGCCTGTCAAATAAAATCAACTAATTGCCATTTGGTGTAATAACAAGGCAGTCAAGAAGCAACAAAAAAAAAACCCAAAAAACAACCCAGAAAGCATTATTTTATGTGCTTTATTTTGAAGCATTGACTTGAGACTCTCAAGGCCCAGTGAGACAAAGGCAGTCAAGAAACAAATGGTTTTTTAATGTTGATTGAAATTTTAATTATTGTTCAGTGTGGCTATTTTTGAAATCCTTCATAAACGTGCCAAAATAACCTGTAGAGATGGGTAGAGGGGTTTTCCTCTGTGCATGGGAACAAGCTTGGCTGTGTGGAGCTGTCCTGTGGGATGGACAGCTGGCTGATGGAGGGTCTGGGGCAGGATCAGAGGAGAGGACTGTAAAGGAGACTGTGGTGGGTTATTGTTGCAGACCCCTGATGAGGGTGAAGAAACCTTCTTTAAAGAGCTCAAGGAAGTCTCTGATCACAGATTCTGCCTTTCATGGGGGACTTTGACCTCCCTGACATCAGCTAGAGGGACAGCAAGGCAGGAAACAAGCAGGCAACAAGATTTCTGACAGTTTTGGGGATAAGCTTTTGATAAAGGTACCAGATGAACCAGTGAGGGGTGATGCACAGCTGGACCTGTTATGAACTAACAGCAAGAACTAGCAGGAGATGTGATAATTATTGGCAGCTTTGGCTATAGTGACCATGAAACAGTACAGCTCAAGATGCTGTGGCAGAGGAGCTCAGAACACTGGCAGACATCAGACCCTGACAGTGTCCCCAGTGATACATGAATTGAGTTCTCTGAGGACATGTTTCTGGACACCTGAAGGAGAGGGTGGTTACTGAGTGTGGTGGGTTGCCTTTGGCTGGATACCAGGTGCCCACCAAGCTGCTCTATCACTCCTCTTCTGAGCTGCATGAGGGGGAGAAAGTAAGACAGGGGGAAAAAACATGGATCAAGATAAAGTCGGTTTAATAAAGCAAGAGGAAAATATTTTGTTGTCTACTTCCCATCAGCAGGTTATGTCCAGCTACATCCCAGGAAGCAGGGCTTCAGCACACACAGCAATTGCTCTGGGAGACAAATGTCATAAATAATGAATGCTCTTCTTCCTCCTCCTTTCTCTTAGCTTACATTGCTAAGCAGGCACCATACAGTATGGAATATCCCTTTGGTCAGTTTGAGTCAGCTGCCCTGGGCAGGGACACCTCTCCGCCAGAGCAGGTTGCTCAAGGCTTCATCCAACCTGGCCTTGAACACTGCCAGGGTTGGGGCAGCTACTGCCTCCCTGGGCAACCTGTGCCAGTGTCTCACCACCCTTAGAGTCAAAAAACATTTTTCTAATATCTGACATAAACTTCCCCTCCTTCAATTTGTACCCATTGCCCCTTATCCTGTCACTTCAGCTCCTAACAGAGTCCCTCTCCAGCTCCCTTGTAGGCCCCTTCAGATACGAATGTCTAGATCTGTGGATGAAGTAAAAGCAGTGGATATCATTTACCTTGGCTTTTGCAATATTTTTTGCACTGACTGTCACAATATTTTATGTATCTCATTTAAGACTTTCAAAATCCAGACAGATGGAGAACTGTGCAGGTGAATAACTGGTTGGGTGTTGAGGCTCACAGAGTAGTGGTTAATGGGCCATACTATACCTGAATGCCTATGGAAGAGGATATTGCAGCAGTTTGTAGATAAATCTGTCCTGTTTGGCATCTTTATGTATAGTCTGAAGGAGGCAACAAAGTCAGATTTGCAGGTGACCCCATGGGGACCAGTCAACATGATCAAGGGCAGGGCTGGCATTGGGACTTAGCCAGGGTGGAGGACTGGGCAAACAGAAACCCTGTGAACTCCAACAAGGACAAATGCAGAGTTCTACACCTGGGCAGGAAGAAAGTCTTGCAACAGTACAGGCTGGGAACTGACTTGTATGTGTAATACTGCATCCAGTTTTGGGACCCCAATACACCATAAACTGGAATGAAACAGGAGTGAGTTCAGCAGAGGGTCACCAAGATGGGCAGGGACAAGGCCACTTGTCCTGTGAGGAAAGGCTGAGGGTGTTCCTGTTTCCCCCTCAGTGATGTGTGGCACTGAAAATAGCAATGAAATGTGTCATTTGAGTTTGTTGCAGAATAAAAGGCTTTTTTTTTTGTGTTATGCCAGAGGTTAAGAGGTGAACAGCTAACTAAAGTTGTTGGAGTTTATATATGAGTTTGAGATATTAGTAATAGAATACTTGGCAGGATCCCATAAGGTCTAGCCTGCAGTGTTAGTAGATACATACTTTCATGGGACTTTTTAGGTCAATAGCCAAACAGAAGGTTTTAGCTTTTATAATAACAGTAAATTCAGTTACTCCATAAATTCGCAGGGTATGTTGTTAAACTTCTAAGAGCAAAGGAAATAATATAAATAAATGAAAAGACTGCAAAGCAAATAGAAGAAGAAAAGCCTAACTTCCTGAGATCAAGCATTTATTAGATAGAAAACACTGGTTTGTAACAAGGCTGAACTGATACAGTCAGTAATGAGATACAACACTGAAAGATTTGAACATCCAAAAGATCAAAAAGAGTGTTTCTTTTCAGTCTGGTTTTTTTTTTTTCAAAGTCTAAAGAATATAGCATAAAACAGCTGTGTTAATAAAATCAGTTTCAAAGGCATTGGAGCTGTATGTGGCATGAAGCAAATCTGCAGAACTTCAGGAATACAAATTGACAATGCAATGTGCAGTTGATGTGCTCAGGGCTCCTGTTTTGCTGGTAAAATGAGTGTGCTGGTGGTGACAGTCCCTTTTATATGCATGGCTGAACTTTGAACCAGCCAGCAGTGCCACCACAGCTCCTCAGCACGTGGGTGAGCAACCACATGGGCATGTGTTGGGCTTCTCTGGCAAGTTCAGGTTCTGCACAAAGCTCCATCCTGAAGTGACTTTATTCCTGGCACTGCCCACATTAGCTAGTTCAAAGCTAGAAGCTGTGAGGATAAGGGTTGCAGTGACTCTGTTTATGTGTACCCTTTGTCATATGAAAAATGAGATCATGTGTAATTTAACACAGAATTCAGAAATTAGCCCAAGCTATTCTTGAAAACTGGGGCACACTGATGTTTAATTGTCCCATGAAAACCTGGTTGCATTTGTATCCAGTCTTCTGAGAAAAAACTTGTAGCTAAAAGGTGAGATTTTTTCAGCCTTTCCTAGTGGTCTCTATTTCCCCAGCAAAACACTGGTCACTTTGATGGGAACTGTGAGATAACAAGGAGCTGGTTTAAGTTTCTCTCTCCCCAAAAGTTCTGTAATACATACCAAGTACCTAGCACAAATAATGCAGGAATAAGGATAGAGAGCAAGACAAAAGGGTAACAAGATTTGATGAAAAATAAGTGTAAAGCATTAATAATGATGTCTTTTTTTTTCAGTATTTCTCCTTTCCTTAGACCTATGCTTTATGAAAAACAGGACTTTGCAGTTTGTTTGGAATCTTTTAACATAAACTCTTCACTTTCTCTTGGAAAAGCTCCATGGAGTCTACTCTTGACCAGCGTCAGCTATTGTCCACTAAACTGCTGAGAATTGAGTTCTTTATTAAGACTTTATTAAGGAAAACATCTCAGGCACTGCCTGCAGTAATATAGCTAAATTCTCAACGTAATTTTCCCCTAACTTATTTTTAATTGCTTTTTTCATTTTTTATTTGAATTAATAGCTAGCAAGCCCTTTATAGATTCTTTTTTGAGACCTAAAACCCAGTAATTCAGTTGTTACTTTTTCATTGTATTAATGCAAATCTTGATTAGAACTTACACAGTTCTACATGTCAGAGGGATCAAGTGCACCTATTATTAAAAATATCCCTATCGTTGGCAATATTTCACTAGGTAGCAATACTGGAAAAAGTGTTATTGAATTGATAGAAATATGTAGTAATCTCCATTGTGCAAAGTTAAGGATGTAGCATGTCACAAGACGCTGCACAGAAGGAAGAGGATGCATTTATCAAATGTGTTACTTAGGCATTTGTTTCCATTGTGCAAGAAGAAATTCTGCCTAATGACATTTTATTTGTGAGAATAAATTGCACGAGTGCTTTGTAATTGCAGACAGTCGTGACTCTGTGAAATTTGCTGGTGTGAGAATGGCAGTTTGAGAACATGAGTTTAGTTCAAACTGAGCTTACATGGCTTGACTTGGAAGTGGTACATTCCTCCAGTTTCCCAGATATGTGTGGAGACCTCAAAGCAACTTTTCAATATCTGAAGGGCCTATGATGTGCCAGAGAGGGACTCTGTGTTAGGAACTGCAATGATAGGACAAGGGGTAATGGGTTCAAACTGAAGGAGGGAAGGTCTAGGTTGGATGCGACAGAAAAGTTTTTTCCTGTGAGGGTGGTGAGACACTGGCACAGGTTGCCCAGGGATGTGGTGGCTGCCCTGACCCTGGTGGTGTTCAAGGCCAGGCTGGATGAGCCTTGAGCAGCCTGATCTAGTGAGGAGGTGTCCCTGCCCATGGCAAAGGGATGGGCCTAGATGATCTGTAAGGTCCTTTCCAACCCCTAAAATTCTATGATTCTGTGATCTTCCACGATAGGAAGAGTGAATTTCTTTTATTCTTCTGAAGGTGGAATTCTCCATCTTACCTTTGTTCTTATTTTCACTGAGAACAATTCAACTTCTCATTTTTTTTAGCGGATTTTTTTTCCCACTGCTTAGGATTTGTATATCCATGTTAGTAATTGCATTTTCCAGCTCGGGTAGAGACATTTGCTACATGGCTAAGCTGAGGAACCTGTTGAGGCAGCATGCAGGATGTTCCCATAGCATATACCTGTTGATTTTGCTGGTTTTTTAAGTTCCCACATGGCATGCAGATAGGTGACCTAGCAGAATTCACACAGGTATGTAGGGAGTAGGTCCCAATTTTCAGTAGGCAGCATCATCCTCTTTTTTCTTATGGCAGCCTGTAACAGGTTTCAGGAGCAGCAGCACAACTACAATATCTGTTTCACATATCAGATGGGCAACATGGGCATGACCCAACAAGAGCATCCAAACCAGACATCTCCAGCCCTCACCTCCTGAGGGAGCAGCACTGCATGCCAGGAGCAGCATCAGCTCCCTGGGAATCCCAGTGCTGTGCCTAAGGGTCTTACAGGGAATGCTTTATTATGTAAGCTATGCAGTGAGGAGCACTGGGTCAGACTTAGAGATAAATATTTGCAAAACTGTGTCTCTTAAAGAAACTGCAAGAGTGTGACACTGCACTGGACTGTGGAGCTGCACAGTATTTTGTAACTTTTAACCCAGCTCTTTTGCTACCCTCTGCATAGGAAACAGACTTGAAAAGGCAAAACTGAATTTGAAACAGGGAGAAAGAAAGGATAAGAGAGAAAGCAAGAGATAAAACAATACAGGCTGTTGAGTGGAAAGGTAACAGTATTTTTCTGAAAAGTCTCATCTGTAGTTGAGAAAAGGATTCCTGACCTGTGCCTGGGTGTTAACGAGGCAGGTGAACCAAACTCCTGATGACTTCCACAACTTCTACATCCTTATTGACAGTGCTTTCAATAGCAGCAGGCATTATATTTTCTTTTTCTCTTTCTTACTATATTCTCTTGTACTACACAAATATTTTGATTGCAGCTGAATCAAGAAATATGCTCTCATCTTATGCTCTCATCTTTTTTTCCAGCCTGTCAGTAGGGTAGTGACACAATGCTGGCTGTTCTGAAATCCTGAGAGGGTTTTATGACTCTCTTTAACACAGATAGTACACAATAAACTTCAGAAAAATTAATCTTGGGGCTTGGTAATATGCTTGCTAATATGCTTTTTCATCTTGGCACACTGAGATCCAAAAAATTCTCCTTCCTCCCTCCGCAGAGTGTTAAGTGGCACCACCAAAAATCATTCTGAAACACAACAGCTTTCAGAAGCCAAAATAAAAGCATCTGGACCATTAGTATAAGCAGGCTGTGATGAGAAGGCACTACAATTGATTATTAAAGTGACCTGCTCGAATTCATATTAGTCCTTCCTTCCTTCCTTCCTTCCTTCCCTCCTTCCTTCCTTCCTTCCCTCCTTCCTCTCCTTCCTTCCCTCCTTCCTTTCCTTCCTTTCCTTCCTTTCCTTCCTTTCCTTCCTTTCCTTCCTTTCCTTCCTTTCCTTCCTTTCCTTCCTTTCCTTCCTTTCCTTCCTTTCCTTCCTTTCCTTCCTTTCCTTCCTTTCCTTCCTTTCCTTCCTTTCCTTCCTTTCCTTCCTTTCCTTCCTTTCCTTCCTTTCCTTCCTTTCCTTCCTTTCCTTCCTTTCCTTCCTTTCCTTCCTTTCCTTCCTTTCCTTCCTTTCCTTCCTTTCCTTCCTTTCCTTCCTTTCCTTCCTTTCCTTCCTTTCCTTCCTTTCCTTCCTTTCCTTCCTTTCCTTCCTTTCCTTCCTTTCCTTCCTTTCCTTCCTTTCCTTCCTTTCCTTCCTTTCCTTCCTTTCCTTCCTTTCCTTCCTTTCCTTCCTTTCCTTCCTTTCCTTCCTTTCCTTCCTTTCCTTCCTTTCCTTCCTTTCCTTCCTTTCCTTCCTTTCCTTCCTTTCCTTCCTTTCCTTCCTTTCCTTCCTTTCCTTCCTTTCCTTCCTTTCCTTCCTTTCCTTCCTTTCCTTCCTTTCCTTCCTTTCCTTCCTTTCCTTCCTTTCCTTCCTTTCCTTCCTTTCCTTCCTTTCCTTCCTTTCCTTCCTTTCCTTCCTTTCCTTCCTTTCCTTCCTTTCCTTCCTTTCCTTCCTTTCCTTCCTTTCCTTCCTTTCCTTCCTTTCCTTCCTTTCCTTCCTTTCCTTCCTTTCCTTCCTTTCCTTCCTTTCCTTCCAAATTCAAATCATGGTGGCCATCAGTAACTTCCTTCACTAGTGTTTTAGAGCTTCTCTTTTACGAATGTTTATTGTTCACTTTCATCCCTAATGATCATCCCCAGAAACAGTGAAATGAAGAGAAACTCTAATGCCTTCACCCCTAATTTGGCAAATGCTAAGCTTCCTGCTTTATGAAGCACTGAAGGATTCTGTCCTGTAATCTTTCATATCAACAGTGAAAAATGGAATAGATGCCACTCCTTAATGTAATGAAAAATAATCACAGTGCTCTTGAAAGCAAATGTAGCAGAAGATTCTTCTTATAGAACCTCTCTCCACTACCTTATCTGTCATATTTGACAGGGTTTGTGCTCTACAGTTCCATTTTACTGGTCAACACAGAATTTTAATTAAACATAGCTTTTAGGCTGCATCTTAAATGAAAAAATAAAATTAGACCATAACCTTTCATTGAGTTTATTATGGTATATGAAGGTAATCTTATTTTTCTTTCTTTTAAACTCATGACTGTTGTATGATGTTAGATAATTAGTGGTTTAATCCATGCATTTAAAAGTGGGTTCTCCATAATATGTCCAATTCATTAAATTTTTACAGATTTACACTAGAAAATGGGATTTTTCTTTTGCCTTCTCAATAGTTTGAGCTGTTCTTAAATACAGCTAAGTATTACTTTAGGAAATAAAAATAGGACAATAGGTTAAAAGGAAATCCTTGAGTTATTTCAGATTTTCATAAATATGTAAAGCAAAATATGTCCTCTACATCGATATACTTGTAAGTGTATATATTTACAGAAAAATACCTAGGTTTAAATTTGGGCAAAACATCTATTTTTTTTCTCCTAATAGGAAAAAAAAATCCATCTACTAATACACTTTCGGAGAGGGACCTATGCTCACATGTGTGTGTTTGAGGGTATGTTTACATACAGGTTTTGCCAGGGCCTGCCTCACTTTTCTCTAAGGAAATGTAGTTTCAGATGGCCATATATGAAAGCAACATTAAATTAATTAGGGGAAGAAAACATTGCTAGGTTACACGAAAATAAAATATACTAATAATATTTGAACTAATACTGTGTATTCATTCTGTCATAGGGTTTGGGAAAAACATCGTTTTTCATACCAGATTTTTGCCTTATTTATCGTGCATTTGTTGGAAATGAACCTTTCTCTAAGGGCAGTACAGGATTTGTGCATCAGTTGCTTTCTTTTTAGGTATTTATGAACTGCATTACACAGTCTTGTCCCAGGACTTTGTGGGAACCATTGTAGGGTCAGTCACTTACACAGTTTACTCAGATTCTGAGCAGGTCTAGAAAGAGCATCACCAGGGCTTTCAAATGCTTAGTGTCTTGGCATTAAGACAGTGACAGTCCCTGTTGCAGTGCAGACCAGCAGCCTCCTGGGCTGCAGTTGGCAGAGCATCACCAGCAAATCAATCTGTAACAGACTCCCACTGGCTGATGGCCCAGAGAGTGGTGG
>NW_008682073.1:0-581 GCF_000695815.1 Acanthisitta chloris
CCTTCCTCCTCCGCGCAATTCCTGCAGGGTGGTACCGCCGGACACACCCGCACCGCGCCGCCCCCGGCCGCGCCCCCGCCGTGCCTAGGGGTGCGGGATGAAGCGCCCGGTGAAACGCTCCGGTTTATCCCCGGATGCTCCCCCAGCGTCTGCCCCCGCGCCCTGTGTGCGCAGACCCTGCGTTCGAGTCTGCGTCCCCGGGGTTCTTCTTCTGCGATCAGTCTCATGTCGTGGTTTAGTCGCTGGCCCTACGGCTCCCTGACCTCCTCTTTTAGGGAGCGGACGAGGTTGCGGAGGCGTTCTACCCTTCACGGAGGTATTTTGCCCTCCACAAGCTTCTGTCTTCTTGTTGCCGTCCAAACCCTGCGCTCTGTCTTGCGCTTCCTCAGCTGAACATCCAGACAGGGAACTTTCGTAGAATAATGGAATGATTTGGGTTGGAAGGGTCCTCAAAACTCATCTCATTCCAACCCCCACACAATGGGCAGGGACACCTTCCACTAAACCAGAAGATGTGTAGGTCCATTCTTCCACCTCCTTCCCCAGGTAGGATGTAATCCTGCCAGTTACTGAAAGGAAGT
>NW_008682073.1:619-11368 GCF_000695815.1 Acanthisitta chloris
GTCCAAGGTGAAGGTCAGAAAGGTCCCATGTCAGAGCACTACACACTTCATATCTTTTCCCTACCTGTGCGTATAGAACTACAAGAGTGAAAAAAGTACTAATTGCCTAGTGGGCGTCAAAAGGCTCTTCAGATACTTTATATCTGTAATTTGAGTCCCCTCTACATGCCCTCATAGTAAAAGACTCCATATTAATATTATATTAAGCTTTAATGCAACTGCCGAGTGAGAAGGATGTATTGAACGGCACTGCGCTGTTGAGAAGCATTTCTGCAGATATAACCTGAAAGTCCGGTCTGCTTGCATGACAAAAGGAGAGACATCGTGAAATTAGGAGTGGAAACGACTAGTTAAGTCGTCAGACCTTTTGGCTACTTTGGCACCTCACAGTAGTTCCCGCATTTCATTTTGCAAGCCCTTTGTCTGCCATTAAATGCCTGCAAGTGGCAGGGTGACAGCCTTTCCCTAAAGCTCTAGTTTTACATCTGAGCCCGCAATTAATCGCATTTTTCTTTGACATAAGACGTGTTTTGGTTTCAACACATTGCATTGTCAGTAAAGATTTTAATGGACCAGTTTTTTTGCATTGGTTAAACTATTAAATTAATAGAAATAACGCACCTTGACAAAGAACATTTGACACTCAGAATCCCAGAGCATTTTCTGCGTGCATACAGAGCCCTGGTGCACACAGCAAGAGTGCGTTTCACCCGCCTCGGAGGTGCAAGACTCTGTAGTGGCACCCAGCCAGCAGTGGTAGGTCAGTGCAGAATTATCCCGGAGGTCAGGGAAAAAAAATCTCCCCTACACTAATGCAGCCCATGCTAGTAGATAAGATACTTATCACTGGCTGTAGTCCAGCATGTCTCTCTGGACACGCAGTAGCTGGTAGCATTCACCAAAACTTCACTGTCTTCACTGTAACATGTACTAGCACAATTCACCTGGCAGCACTCTGGTGGGCTACAGTCATGCTTTCATTTACCTACACAGACAAAGCTGTGATTACATCACACAGCAACTTGGATTTTACACGTCAGTCTCCATGCCAGAGATCTCTCTGAAGAGCTGCTGCCTGGAAAGAAAATACTTCTATTTCTCCCTGAGGGTTGCTTTGCTGTCAATATAGAGATAATGGACATTTAGGAAGCCTTAACAAAGCTTCTGATATTAATGCATCGTTTCTCCACAATGGTGCTAATTTTACTGCTTATCTCTGTTTTACAACCAAGAATCCAGCTGTCATAATTAGAAGGCAAGCTGCACTACAGCTGCTGTGGCAGCCCAGCATGCCTGCACCCCCAAGTGGCAGGCTTGCTTTTTTTTTTTTTAATTTTTATTTTTATTTTACTTGAGGGAATAATCTCGTAATGCAGCCCCGTTATTTCCCCAATTAGGAAAAATCTTAAGGTCCTAACTACACTCGGTAGTGGGAAGCCTTTTTCCACTGAGTGTCTGTGACTAGTAGCTGACTAAAATGACACCAAAACAGCTTCTTCAAAGCCAGGCATTGTTGATGGGATGAAAAAAAAAAAAAACCAACCAAAGGCTTTTATGTCTGGTTCTTACCTAAAGTGCAATACCTTTTTGGTTTTAGATTTCCAATAAGTTTTATTCAATAAAATCTATCTCCCCACCTCGGACTAATCAGACTGTTTCTGTAGCTTTTTAGCTGCCCCACTCTGCTAGGGTCCTCTTCATGTGCTCCTTCCCCATCCTTGCACTGCTGTGCTCTGGGAAGAGCCAGGGCTGGGGGATGCTGCAGGAGGTCTCTTTTATCCAGTGCCTTCCTTCTAGCCCAGCTGAGTTCCACTTCTTTAGCAGTGAGCAAGGCAACACCCCACTTCAGTTCAGTGCTGTGAGGATGGCTCTGAGTTACAGACTGTTCCTTCCAACTCAAATGTACTAATTACTTGCATCTAGGTTTTCTCAATATGGATTTTCTGAGGTGTATAAACCAAACTGTGCTATTTACTGTTCTAATCTGCTTTTTATCCAGGAGTTCCTTTGCTATTGTGCTATAGGCTCACAGTTCTTCAGTGCTACACAGCCAGCATTATCATCAGGGCTGTAGTGGCTGCAGCATATTGCATCATTCTCCTCCTACAGTGACCAGTCCCTGACCTGACCTTCTCAGTGAAGATGCTGACCTGATGTCCTTCATTGTCCTCTAAAGTTCAGAAACAGTGTATTTTTGCCATTTGTTTTATGCACCATTCTTTAGGCAACTGCCTCGTGCACAGCAGGAAAACGTGCCTTGTGCCTCTACCTTATAAGTATGAAAGGATCATTTTTATGTGGGAAACCCCAGGACTCAAGATATCCTGAAGGTTCTTTTTTCCTTATCCAGCTACATATCTGCAAACCCTTATTGTCTTCCCAATGGTAAAGGCACTTGCCTTAAATATGGACAAGATGGGACAGGAATAGCACAAGTCATTGCAGCTCAACCTGACATTCTCACTTCTCACCTTTTATATCAATGTTGCTATTTATGTACAATATAAAAACAACCACATTTTTATATTTGTAGTTTGATATTTATCTGTAAGGAAAAATTCTTCCTCCTGCCTTGTGAATTCATGACATGCTTTATGTTTTGGAATTTAAGACCAAAACAGGTTCAAGAACTGCCAGATATTAATCCTTAATAATTCAGTCTTCCTTCTTCTGCCATCCACAGCATGAACATAGGATATGAAGATTACTTTGAATTTTCCAAACTGTTTCCACACTTCAGGATAATTTCTGCACTCTAATACCCAAATATTTATTTTATTTGTTTAATAATCACTCAGGATCAAGAACTGGTTTGCATACAGTTTTTTAAATTCTTCCATTTAAATGATCAGCACAGTTTACCAGGAATTTCTGCCTAACAGGATTACCAGACAGGGAATGCGGAGACTGCCTAAATCTGCCACATCCCTCCCTTAGACTAAGGATCCCTATTGACCTTCCAGAGTAGGAGGAGCAGAGTGGACAGACAGATCAACTGCTGCCTTTTCAAGGGGAAAAAACTAACATTTTCAACTGAGCAAGAGCTATTCCATGGCTGGTAATGTTCCCGCAGCTTTCCGTCATCTTACTTTCATTAGTTGCTTATTTTTCCTGCATTATTTCCTGTCTTACCTCAAACTAACACTTTGAAGTCCTGCAGTATATTAAAGAGGAAAACAATTATAGCCTTTAGAAATACAGGCAGCCACACTGCCCTTAAATAAAGAGCATCAGTAAAGGAACAAGAACAGCAAATCTGAATGTGTAACATGAAGACAGTTTTAGCACAAGAAACAGCATAATGGTTAATGTCTAGTAGTAGTGACATCACGTCCAACACTTGTTACACAAAAGGTGAACCAAGCAACTCCCATCCATGCTGAAGCAGTAGAAGACTAAGAGTTAATCCTTACCGTTTGCCAACCTCTTGCCCATTTTAGATGTCATCTAGACAATGTAAATATAACATGCCAATTACCCTATAACACCTTTAGGGTATCTTGGATACAGACTTTGTTTTGGAGATTAGCTTTGTCACTGGCTCCCATCACAGCACTGGCCAGATTGGAGCCTTCTTAAAGCAAGAGATTAGGACAGGCTGAGAGCCCAGGATGCATTGGCAGAGATTAAATTGCCACCTCCATTATAATTAGGGCTATAAAAAGCCACTGCTGCACACAGCAGAACTTTCCATAATGTTTTCTAATAATATGTAATTTGTTCTTCAGGGATTTGTCATACACCATTCACCATAACCGGCTGCTCTGATTCTGCAAGTCATCACTGTATATTTGCCTCTGAGAAAAGAAGAGATAATACATCTGTCTGTCACCACCACAGCAATGCTGCCAGAATTATTATTTGGGTTGACACTGCCTCTAAAAAGAGAACAATTCATTCTTTCATCTCGTCCCAAACACAGCCTGATCCCCTACTTCTTGATCATGTAAGGTTTCCCATTAATGTAGGTTTTAGGGAAGGTTCTGCTTTCCTAAAACTTTTCTGGTTCAAAAGCAGTGTCATGTAATGCTCCATCACTGGGAAGGCAGATAAGTGGCTGTGCAACACAGGGAAACACTCAAACTCCATTAAAAAAAAAAAAAAAGAGAGAGAGAAAATTGCTCTTTTTTTCAGTCTTTTGCAGCATGGATTTTTTTTTTGAGTATTTATAGAAAGAAGACAACAAAATCACTGTCATAGTTGGTTTTGATCACCTTTCTTATGTTTAAGAAACAAGCCTATCCTCTGTCTACAGAGGATAGATATTGAAGAATCCTGTGCATTGGCTAAATGTCAGTGTGTTTTGAAATTAATCCTTTGCCTCCCATAATATGAACATGTAATGCACACAAGAACATAAAGGAGGAGAATTGTGCACAGGCTAAGGTATGAGTGCAATCCCTGAAACAAGGTACTCCTACATTTTGTTCTGTATAGCCTTACGCACACCTCTGAAGCTGTAGACATAGCAGCTAATTAATTTCAGCTGAAATTATTCCCTGCCCACTTGTGGAAGGAATTTAGATTTATATGAATGGTGAGCGGTTGTTCTTTCAGCAGAACAAAGACACGTAGAAGCTGAGTGTTAATGCACACATGACTATTCAATGCCTCTGCAGACAGTTCACCACCAATGCCACGTGGATCCTCCACTTTCTATGTACATCAGAAAGTCTGAGTTAAAGATTGATGTCACTCACTCCACTGAGTGGCTGGCTGATGTTAAAATAAAAAAACAAAGTGACATGCCCATAAAGTGTCACTTGCAGCAAGCTGCAGACAGTGGGTCATAGAATCACAGAAGCATGGATAGGACCTTAAAGATCACCTAGTTCCAATCTCCATGCTGTGGACAGAGGCACCTTCTGCTACCTCAAGCTGCTCCAAGCCCCATCCAATCTGGCCTTGAACACTTCCAGGGATGGAGAAGCCACAACTCTGGACAACCTGAGCCAGTGCCTCACCACACACACAGGGAGGAATTTCTTGCCAATATCTAATCTAACCCTGACCTCTGGCAGTTGGAGAAGGTCTTCTGATGTGGGTGCAAATTGGTTTCTGAGGAGATGTCTGACTGGCACCTCTGATTCTATGTTTCTGTGCCCTCTGTGGCCTGTATCCTGTTTCCAGCTGCAAATATGAGTACTTAAAGGAAATCAGTCTTCAGAAGAGAGAGACTACCTGATTGAACAGACCTCAGTTCCTTACAAAACCAAGTTAACACACCTCTCTCCTTCGTGCGTGTTCTCTCTCTCCACTGCAGCATGATTCCTTTCTTTTTTCCCACTTGCACACCGTCTGCTTTGCACTGTGCAACCTGGTTGTTCAGCCCCAGCTGTTTGTGGTCCCTTTTATGGCAAAGCCAAACCACTATCCTTAATGGGAATGTTGGGTCATTTACCCCTCTCTAAACAGCTGTTTAGGGAAAAGGGGGCAACAGCTCTGAAATCTCTAGCAAAGCTCTCCTTGCCTTTTATGTCTTGATGTTAGGACCTATTTGCAGTGTCAATCATTTCAGAGTATCTCTGAAGTGCAGCACAGTGATCCAGGTATGCAGAAGATGGAAGAATTTCTTTTCATGCACTGTATATTCCAGTCTTAGAAATCTGAGTTCCCAGATTGTGCTAACACTTGACCAAATGAAGCTGAATTTCTACAAACTACACAAGGGCTGTGCGGGAAGAAAGCTGATAAAATTCCATGCACAGCTTTTTGGAGGCAAATCTGAAGTCCCTACATTAAATTTGTAAAAACCAAGGTGTTGGTTTGGTTTTAGTGCTGAAGTTGCTGTTTTGCAAAGTTAAATGTGTTGCACCAAAGTCTGCATCCTACTGTTACTTGCATTAGAATTTCAAGGAGAGCACCATGTATGAACTTGGTGGAAGAGTTTACTTCAGACACCTACAAAATATATTTTCATCTTAGCAAGAATATGCTTCAACCAATTAAAATTTAAACTGTAAGGAGTTCTTACGGTGTCTGAGGATGTGTGTTGCTGCATATCTTTACTGTGAAAAAAGAAGGGGGTTTTGGGTGGATTTTTTGGTGAGTTTATTTTTTTTTTGGTTCTGTTAATTTATTTTACTCTGAGGGAGAAAACAGGACTTGAAGCAAAATTTTAAAAATTATTTTGTCTTATTTTCAGCACTCATATTGCTGTTAGTTTTAACAGCTCTTCCACACAGAATTTAAGAACCCAAGGGAGGAACCATTAAATCGCAATAAAGTATTTAATGGCATTGTGCTATCTGTATTTCAGGGACCAAAGAGTGAACTGAGCCAAAGATCTCATGATTTCAAAATAAGAGAATATTATTTGAGCCAGGAGACCATTGGCGTTTGGCCTCTCATGGTGGAATGTATCTCAAATCAACATTACATACACTTGATAGATTTCAATCATTAGTTTTGTATGAACCAAGAAGACAACTGACCAACATTTCTTCACCCATCTTTTGGTATCTGGCAGTCCAGCAAGACGCTTTGGAGATAGGTCAGGATGAATTTCACAATGTGAGAGATTTTAGAAATAATTTTATGCCACTGCAGTGAACTGACAGAGCCATCGTGCCTCAATATATGACAGCAATCTTTCTGTCATATAAAGTTGTTCTTAAATGTTGTTGGGCTGGTAGGGATTTGGAGATTTGGGTTGTTGGGTTTTTTTGGGTTTTTTTTTTGTTTGTTTGGGTTTTTTTTTTGGGTTTTTTTTTGTGTTTGTTTTTTCTTTTTTTTTTTGTTTAGTTTTGTTAGTTTCTATTTTTTCTTGGGGTTAAAACCTAGAGCAGTGTGTTAGAAATTGATATTCATCTCATATACACAAACCACAAAAAAAAAAAAAAAGGTTGAGGAAAGGAGATGTGCTAGTTCCAGTTACATTTCTGAAAGTTAATGCTTTTCAGGAGTGGTAGAACATTTTTTTTGCAAGATGGAAAAGGACATACTCATCTAAAGAAGACACAAGATCCTCTCTTCTTTTTGAGTTGTTAGTGGTATAGCAGCCAGAAAACTTGTCTGACACAAGACACTGAGATTCCGACCCATCCTCTGATTCAGGCAGTGCAGCTGTTTCATCTCGCTTTCTGGTATATAAATTAAGTATCTTGACTATTTCCTTCCTCTCAGGGACTCCTCTTTTCCAAAGAGCACTCTGAGTCTCAAGATCATTTCAAGAAATCTTCATTTTATCTCATTTGATTTTATCTCTATTGACAGTCAAAGCATATTTTCCAGGCAGCTGCTGTAGAGGCTCGGGTGCAGCAGCAACAGCCCCTTCCCTGGAGAATTCCCAGTTCAAGATTACAGACAAAATAACAAAGTGCTATAGAGAAACAAAGCAGATGGGAAACAAAATAAGTAAGCTACATTTTTAGGACAAAATAAGATCTATGCCTACAATTGTCTCTCTGTTTGTGGTGTTAATACAGGTCTCAGGAAATAAATAATTCGAAGATGGCTTGAGTTATCTGAGTTAAAAGCTCCGTCTGCCCTCAGACTGACATCTGTATTTTCACAGAAACCTCTGGATGATTGTGCAGAGCACCAGCAACATCATCTCTTTTTGGGTTCAAAATCAGGACAGGTCTCCCTGGAGCAGAAGGGTGCTGCAGTACTGCTTTAGCAGTCAATTCTAATAGTTATAACACTACTACTAGTAATAGTACTAGTAATAATAGTGATAATAGTTCCTCTAATGAAAATAAAGTGAAACTCAGAAAGTAAACACGTATTTAAGTACAGGACAATGTTTATGGCACCATGGATGTGCACACTGACCATATAATTCAACAGTAATTATAGTGCACCCTAACTAGGTGTTTCTAAAAGTATGGAAAGACCTTAATAATATTGAAATATATAAATATACGCATAAATGTTTTCTTTCTTTTTTTTCCCCAAAGTCTTTACATGTGTCTGTCTGCTTGCTCCTTTCACATACCCTTAAGTGCTGCCTGAGTGGTAGTTCTGTCCCATCAAAACCTTGAATGTTTATAATTAGGAGTTTTGTCTCTCAAGAGAGGTCATTTTAATGGGCTATTTTCATCATCTGTTTTTTCTTAATCTTAAAAAGCTTCTTGTTTAAGATATTACCTTACACAAGAACATGAAAGAGTATGATAAAGGATGTCTCTGTGTTTTTTTTATTGTTAAAGGTACTCAAGAATTAGAATTTTCTCAAAGGTAGTTTTCTTTCAACTCCTTTTGGTTCCAGTCAGCTAAACAGGAAAGATTAATTGGTGCTATAAAATTCAATTATAAATTATGGATGGATATAATATGGAAGCTTATTATTCATAAAGCTATTTTTTAATATAAGCAGTCAAATATTTCAGTGTTTTGCAAATTAAGGTGGCTCTCACAAATCTTGTATACTCATTCACCAGAGCTGTAATCGTGTACAATATCTATTCAACAGTAAAGTTCTGTAGCTTTGGTAATCAAACAGCCAATATTGGAGCACAGCAGCCATAGAGAAGAAGAATATTAATTCTCAAAATCCCTCTTCTCATGATGGGGATAGGAGAGGAAAAAAAGGCAGAAGCTCTTAAGAGCACCCAAAGATACAATTTACAAAAAGATTTTGATCATTGACCTTTGACAAGTTGGTGATTTAAGTGCAGATTTTCAACCATATGCAACTAAGAATGACCCATTTACACCCAGATTTTTTCCTGTGCTAAAACAGCTTCTTCAGCACTGACAAGGTTTAAACTCACTCTTAGAGTCCTCAGACTAATACAAGAATATTGTGTCTGAAATACAAAAGAAAACTATGGCCTTCAAGCCTGAACAAAAGTCACATTCTATCAGTCGGGCAGAGAAGAGTTGTACTTCAATGCCAAAAGTTATTTGTTGTTTCACATATTTCTGCTTCTGGCAGCTAAAGTCCCTGGAGATAAAAGGAGTGCCCCAATACCAGTCTGTTAGAGAAGGTTTAGGCTTTTTTTTCATCCTGTTTATCTGATTATATCTGATGATATAGAACTGGGGCAGCAGCTGATACACCTGAAGCCTGTGCCACCATTCAGTAGAACCTTGACAGGCTGAAGAGTTGGGTGGAGAGAAATCTAATGAGGTTTCACACAGGCAGGTGCAGGGTCCTGCACCTGGGGAGCAACAACCCTAAGTACTGCTACAGAGTGAGTCTGACCTGTGAGAGAGCAGGTCTGAGGAGAAGGACCTGAGGATCCTGGTGGATGGCAAATTGGCCATGAGCCAGCAGTGTGCCCTTGCAGCAGGAGGGCTGATGTGATCCTGGGGTACACTGGGAAGAGTGTGGCCAACAGGTTGAGGCAGGGGATCCCCCACCTCTACTCAGCCCTAGTGAGGCCACATCTGGGGTGCTGTGTCCAGTTCTGGACTCCTCAGTACAAGAAAGACAAAAAGCTACTGGAGAAGGTCTGGCAGAGGCCACAGTGATGATGAGGAGTCTGGAGCACCTCCCTGATGAGAGGAGACTGCAGGAGCTGGGCCTGGTTAGGCTGGAGAAGAGAAGACTGAGTGGAATCATAAATCCATACAGATATCTTCAAGGCAGGTGTCAAGAGGATGGTGCCAGACTCTGCTCAGTGGTGCCCAGCAACAGGACAAGGAGTAATGGCCATAAACTGAAACACAAGAAGTTCCACCTCAACAAAAGAAGGAACTTCTTTCCATGGAGGGGTCAGAGCACTGACACAGGCTGCCTAGAGAGAGTATGCAGTCCAAACCCTCCAGGACATGTTCCTGTGTCACCTACTCCAGATGACTCTGCCTTGGCAGGGGGGTTGGACTGGATAATCTCCAGAGGTCACTTTCAACTACAGCTATTCTGTGGTTCTGTGATTTAGACTGCAGATACAGTTCATTTATTATAAGGTTATACACCCTTTACGCCAAGGTGCGATGAAACAAGTACTCATCAGAGACAGTAAAAATTACGCTTGCACCTGATCAGCCTCAGCCTCCCACACCTGAACCCCCACACTGTGAACTGCAAGGGAAATATTCTAAATCTGTCTAGTTCACATTGGTTTTAAATAGTTTTAGATTTATCACATGTCAGTGATGATATGAATACGAAATTCCTTTCAATTTTGGGGAAAAAAATTTCACAGGATTCAGTTTGGACTGCAAACACTGAATTTCTTTGTTAAGTTTTAGAAAATCTGGAGTTGAAAGGCAGCAAGTCCTACCCAGAAGAAGTCATCCAAGTTTTACACTTACTGTGGAAGAATTCCTCAGTCCTTCAGGGTGTATTTTGTTAGCTTGTTTTTTTGTGGTTTGGTTGTGGTTTTGTTTACTTGTTTGTTTGTTTTTGGTTTTTTGTTTGTTTGGTTGGTTGGTTTGGATTGTGGTTTTGAGTTTGTTTTGCTTTGGTTTTGGGAGGTTTTTTTTGGTTGGTTTGGGGCTAGTTTTTTTACATATTTTTTGATTTTTGAGCGAGATGCCACGTTTGATATTCCTTTGACCCACATCTCTTATCCCTTTTTCTTGTTGGTGTTAGGGTTTTTTAGGAGCTCCCCTTTTGCTTTAAGGAATTTTCCCCCATAGATGTTATCAGAAGACGTTGATGGTTGGATACTTAAGAGAGACAAAAGACCTCAGCCACTGGGGCGGGACACCTTTTTCTTTTACAAAAGACCTCCCAAAACAGGATAGAAACAACAAAACATTCTCATCCAAATTCAATTAGGCTCTCGGCGGGAGGTAGGGAGCTGCGGTCGCTGTAGGGAGGTCATTGCTGCTGCGGAGTTCTGCCTTCTGCTG
>NW_008682074.1:0-918 GCF_000695815.1 Acanthisitta chloris
ACCCGCCGCTCTCCCGCAGGACCCGCGATCCCCCAGGGCAATCCCGGCGACCACCGGCCCACACCGCGGGTCTGGGAGCGCTCGGCCCCATGCTGTCTGGGGGAGGGACAGCATCCCGCGGGGATGCTTTGGCAGCTGACACCCAGCCCGCTCAGCAGCGTGAAGATACACGTTCAGCGGTGGTGACTCGACGTAAACTCTTTCTTGGAAAGCACTTCAGGAAATGCAGCAGGGATGGGTCTTTATGCAAGTGGAGGGACAAGGTGGAATGGCTTCAAAGAGACTAGGTTTAGATTAGATATTAGGACAAATTTTTTACTGTGAGGGTGATAAAGCACTGGGACAGGTTGCCCAGAGAATCTGTGGATGTCCCATCCACAGTGTTCAGGTGTTCGAGGCCAGGCTGGATGGAGCTCTGAGCAACCTGGTGTAGTGAAAGGTGTCCCTGTCCACAGCAGGGGGGTTTGATCTTGGTGGTCTTTAAGGTCCCTTCCATCAGGTCATTCTGTGATGCCAATGAGGAGTGAAAAAGACAGGAAATCTCCAGAGTTTTTCAAGTATAACTGTGGCAAATACTGGGTCTCCCCTAGCTGGCCTGCAGCTATCCAGCTAGTTTGGAGAGTGTCACATAAAAGCCAAGAACCTGAGATAACATTAATCCTTCCCTTGAATGTCACCTGTATCTCACTCAATCCTGTGTGATCACTAAGCTAGTATGAGATGAAAGGAGGCAGAGATATCATGAAAGCCTACAAGCTCTACCTCCCCTTGCCTAGCTTAAGAGCATCTGCTCTCACATCCTCCTTACCAGCTCTCTCCACTGTCACACAGGATGGTCCCCTCTCTGCCACACAGAGCTGTGCAGGCCCTGCATTGCTGCCAGTGATGGAGATCCTCTCCACTTCTGCTGCTGTTTCA
>NW_008682074.1:947-5602 GCF_000695815.1 Acanthisitta chloris
CATCTCTTGCCTGGGTACACATGAGAGTGAAACCCAGGTCATCTTTGAGGGGAAAGGTTTCAGGTCTGAACATGCAATGATGATGAGCTCTAAGGGGTCTCCACTACAAGATACCTTTGGACCACAGCTCTCTCCCCAAAGACATGTGAGAACTGGTGCAATCCTCACTGCCCCAGGAGGCAGGAGCAAAACAGACTCAGATGGTCCCCTCAAGCTCCCACAGCACCAACTAAAATACCAGCTCCTGGGCCTGTTTAAAAACTATAGATGCCCCAGGCACTTGCTGGGATAAGCAACACACCTGAATTTCTTCAGAAACACCCTCAACAGAGAGTTGTGCCTCTTCACATCAGTTGATTTTTACACATCCTCCAGCCAGCTCAGCAGGCTGAGGGCACATTCCAGCACCCTGGGACAGTGTGGGTGTTCCTGAGACACCTCAAGGACTCAGAGCTCTACCAGTGGATGACATCCATCCTCATACCATGTCTGTTTTAGTCACAACTGGCTAATAGGGTACACATAGTCTTTCACCTTCAAGTTTCTTCAAACACTTGCCAATGTCATTACTTTCATGAGTCAGGGCATGTAAAGAAATCAGGTAATAATTTTAAAACACACTAGAGAATATATTCTTTCTGATAAGGCTCTCAGAGTTTAGTTGATCACATCCTCTCAACTGAATCTTTGACTTAGGATATTCTGCCAATCTCCTTCTGTCTGGGCTAGATCCTGTTTCTGATTTTTCCTGTCCTATGGAAATAAACTTGTGTGAAATGAAAATTAATAGTGCATGGTTTATTTTTAGATAGATACAGTATCTCATAGAATCATGGAATCATAGTATCATAGAATGTTAAAGGGTTGGAATGGATCTTAAAGCAACCTGTTCCAGTGTCAAAAACCTGTGCTGTTCCTTGAACTACTGTTTGGATTTTGGCATGAGTTTTAAAATAGGATTCTCAACCTAATCTAAATAAAATGGGAAAATATCTCAATCATTGTGACAGAAACTATGTAGGAGGAAAACTTTTTCTAAGCATCACTTTCCTTTCTGAAATCCCTCTCCTCACCCAGGGATTGGAGCTGCTTGTATTCCCTTTCCCTCGAGCCACTATTTCATTCATTTAGAAGAGATTCCAGATGCACTCAGGAAACCACGGATGCCACAGATGGCAGCACCACAGCGCCTCTGATGGGAAGCAGAACTGCCTTATTCCAGTTTGGCCAATGGCTGGAAAGAGGTCCTACCTCAAACCAGGTGGATAATCCCTTTTGATGTGTGCTTAGCAACCAAATTGAGAGGTGAGGTCTCCTTTTAAAATCTAGAATTGGAAACTGGTCTGAGCTGCAACGTTAAGCAGTCAGGCCCTGGCAGGAGCTTTGCCAGGGATTTGTTTTGTGCCTGCATCCTGCCAGAGGCAGTTGTGATACCAATACAGACCAGGAACTGCATCCATTTTGATGCATGTGTGCTGAATTTCTTGGATTAACCTTTGCTTAATTATACATCTCAGACTAATACTTTAAATGTAATGTGAGGGAAATCTGGTTTACACAGGTCTTTATTTGCCTCATTCATCAGTTCTGCTGAGTGTCACCCCTGGCTCAGGTAGACTTCAGAGATAAATGCAAAGACTGAAACTAATAGTCATCAATGCATCTGATGGGATTTCCTGCAATATATTTGCCAGCCTTGAAAGCCTTTTCAAAAGTCCATAAAATATAGCATTTCCTTGTATATTTTTTCCCAATAACCATGCTAATTTGCTGTCCCAGTTGTGCAGATTGTGCTGGGGCAGGAGGTGTTCTGATTATTCCCTTTGTTTATGGTATTAGACTTAAACTATTGTTGATCTTATTGTTCTTATTTGTAACGTGTTCGCCTCACTAGGACAGTAATTGTGGCAAGCAAGTTGGAGTCCAATCTGCTGAGCTGAATGTTCAGAACTGCAAAAGAAAGGCTCCAATTTTTCAAGCAGCAGGCATATTACTCCTCCATTTGGATTATTAAATTCTAATTATAGCTTGTTGATCCAGTTACAGTGTTGTTTGTAAATCTAAAGCCTGCACTGATATGCATTTTATTTCTTAACCTGTTGATGCTTAGTAAAAAAACCACCGGTGTGCCTACGAGAGCAAGTGGAGCTTAGCTTACTTGTGACCATTTTTCCTCATCTGTATTCCTTTGGATATGTTTGGGAATGAGTGCTTAACAGCATGGATGACATCAAGAACAATCATGACCGATGTGTTTCATTCACATAATGCCTTGGTACCTGTGGACTCACCAGAGCTGAGGTCAGGAAGAAATTTCCCCTTAGGTAAGGTTGGTAAGGACTCACAGGCATTTTGGGAGGAGGGAAAAGGCAGTTGGGTTTGGTTTCTCTGCTCTTTGGGCAGTTACCCAAGCTCTTCTGGGAATTGCACCTTAACAATTCCCTCTTACACTGGCGATTCTTTTAGTCCCTTCTCTTCATTTCTTGTAATGTTTTCTGCATTTTGTCCTCTTTTACAGGAGATTTCTGGTTCATCACCCCACATGAAGTGGTGTTCAGTAGGGTGCACTCTGTGTGCAGTAGGGTTGGTTGAATCCACATACACTGACTTCATATAAACCAAGTATCAATGAGGCAGTCATCTGTGATGGCCATGCTGAAACTCCATGCCCTTCCAAGCCCCTTTTTTCCCTCTGTCTTTGTGAATGTTAAATGCAATGAAAGCAGAGAAACCCAAGCCAAGTGGTGTGAACAGCAGTCATTCCAAGAACTGTTGCATTTCAGATGGCTGAAAGTCTCTGCAGCTCTGTGCTGTGAGTGTAGCTGCAGCATCCTCCCTCACCCATAAGAGTAGAGGAGGCTTCAGTAAGGAACTACCATGATGAGTGGTTGTCCAAATCCATAAACCATACTCCCATCAAAACTTTATTTTTCCTTTCAAGCCTTCTTTTAAGTGGCAGCACACTTGTCTGCTCACAGTGCTCACATACACCCAGCATGGTCTTTTAGCCAGGCTTCTCATGAGCCGGGAGAGGTGGTCCATTGTGGCTTAACTGCTGGGCATGGAAACCACCAGGCACACACTCAGGATTGCTACTAAATCTAGGAGAACTCCTCCCTGAGCCAGACACAGCTCCAGGCAGTGAAGCATCACAATATGTCACAATAGTGGGAAGGGCTGGGAAGGGGTTGTGGATGTTTTGACAGGTGGTGTTGGGGAATTAGCCCAATGCCTCCTTTCATCCTTGTCACTCAGAATCCACTGGGGAAGGAAGGGAGGGAGCTGACCCTCCTGGTAGGGAATGAAGTGAAGGTTGCCTAGTGATTTTCTGTGGAGGTCCCTGCCCAGGAGAGCTTTGACAGGAGTTTGGGATACAGATGTTCAAGCAATAAACAGCCACAGCAGGTACCACACTTCCATATTGATCCTTTCCTGTGGGCACCACAGGGAAAGTCACTAGGCTCCTGGTGCAGGGTGGCAGAGGTGGAAGGGAAAGCCTGCTTGCTCCCCTTCAAATAGCATCTAAGTTTGCAGTCTTGGCCTGGGCAAACATGGAGCAAAGAGTGTAAGGACTGGAAGACATCAGGACATTCCAACAACTGGGATGGGAATGGAATATGGGGCAGGGGGCAAGTTAACTGGAGGGTTGAATGCTCTCACACACACATATCCACATCTCAAGGCAAAGTGGTGCATCTTCTTGGGAGGAAAACTGCTGTTTCCTGCAAAACCCAGTGGATCAGTGGAGGGGGCACGACCATCCAAGCCATGGGAAAGGCCTGCCTGTGGCTGCATTTGCATCTCTGTGTCCTCTTGGGTGGGGATGAGAGGGTTTCATCTACTCCAAGCTGTCACTGAATCTTGACACTGCTCCCACAAAGGTGTGAAGGAAACTTTTTTAATTTCTCAGATGGCTGTGACTATAATAGGAACAGAATTATTGAGCCCAGGGTCTATGCCCGGGAAGTGCCAAGTCTGACTGGAGAAGGGCAAGGAGGCTGCTACAAGGAATGAGGCAGCAAACCCACTCCACTCAGGCAAAATGCAACGCAGTACCCACATTGCTGGGAGTGAGGGCTGGCTGGGGCAAAAAGGCTCTGCTTTGCCCCAGGGACTGACTGCTGGATTCTTGGGTTCCACGATTTCATCCTGAAAGAGCTTCCTTCCCCCACCCCCAGTGCATATTGAATGGGGAGAAAGAGGCTCTTCCTGCCTTTAGACGTTCCCAGCAACCACAGACCTGCAGAGAGGTGAGGGCAGGACCCTCACTCTGCCCCCAACGAGAGGCACTTGTGAGGTTCAAGTGAAAACTCACCACCATGGCTGAGCAAGCAGGTTTCTAAGGAGCCCTGAAAGCCAAAGGGAAAGGATGTAACCCCAGGGATGTCGCGCTACCGCTTGTCCCCTCTGCTCCCCTCTGCTGCAGCTGCGGAGGTGAAGGTGCTGGTACCGTCCCAGCCCGTTCGGCGAACGCCGGAGGCAAGCAGGGCTCGGGGGACGTCGGGGGAGGCAGAGGGGGTGAGAGCAGGGAGTAGCGGACAGATTGTCACCCTGCGGCGGGGGATGGTGACATGGGAACGGGACAGGAGGAAGGTGCCGATTCCGCAGCTCTTTCCCGACATCCCCGCGGGGCCGGGGCGCCCTGGACGGGGCCG
>NW_008682075.1:0-222 GCF_000695815.1 Acanthisitta chloris
CCACCATCCTCATCTCCCTCACCATCCTCATCTCCTCCCATACCCTCATCTTCCCCGAGCTCCTCATCTTCCCCCACCATCCTCATCTCCCTCACCATCCAGGATGCTGGCTGCATGGTCAGGAAGTCTTTAATTCCCCCTTGGGGCAGGTGCTTTGTGCCCTCTGATTTGCAAAGCCCCTTCCCAGCACCCCCGATGCCCCATACTGGGCCTACTGGAGGT
>NW_008682075.1:370-1061 GCF_000695815.1 Acanthisitta chloris
GTGATGGGAACACTGGGCACTGCCGATGCCCCCCTGGCTACACGGTGAGGGGCATGGGGGACCTGGTGGTCCTGGGGAAGCCTGGGGGGGAGTCTGGGCAACCCTGAAGGAGAGAGGGTCTGAGTGCTACTGAGGGGATCATGGGGGTCTCTGGATGGTTCAGGGGTGTCAGGGGGGTCTGGGTTGTTGTGAGGTGGGGGCTGGTCATCCCTGGGAGAAATATGAGGGACTGAGCATCCTTGGGAGATATATGGTAGGGCTGGGCATCCCTGAGGATGACTTGGGGGTCCTGTTATCTCTGAGGGCAGTTTCAGAGCCTGGGCATCCCTTGGCATGTGGGCATCCCTGGGAACAGCTTGGGGTCCAGGCAATCCTGGGGACAGATTGGGGTTCCCATGGAAGGATGGGCTTTTGGGTTTGTGCACCACCAGGATGCCAAGAGAAGGGGGATAGAGAGGTGGTCCCCAGCCCTCTGGGTCCTTTCTCCAGCCGTGGGTGGGGTCCTCATCTGTCCTGAATTCTTCATCCCCCCTCAGGATGAGCACTGCTCCTCCCTGTGCCCCCCTGACACCTTTGGGATGAACTGCTCAGGACGCTGCTCCTGCCAGCACGCCCTGGCGTGCTCCCCGCTCGACGGCTCCTGCTTTTGCAAAGAAGGTGGGTGCACAGCAGGGAGAAGGGGGGTCCCTGT
>NW_008682075.1:1073-1557 GCF_000695815.1 Acanthisitta chloris
CCCTGTCCCCATCCCTGTGCCCGCCCCACCATCCCCTCATCCCACAGGCTGGCACGGACCTGACTGCTCAATGCCCTGTCCTGCTGGTACTTGGGGTCTCAACTGCAACCGGAGCTGCGACTGTGCCCACGGAGCATCCTGCGACCCCCAAAGTGGCACCTGCAGCTGCCCACGGGGCTGGCAGGGCCCTCGCTGCCTGCAGCCCTGCCCGGTGAGTGCTGCTGGCTGTGCTGGCACTGCCAGAGCCAGGATTGGTGCCATGGCCCTGGTGCTGACTCCCCGACCTGTCCCCACCCTCCAGAACGGGACGTTCGGGGAGGGCTGTGGGCAGCGCTGCGACTGTGCCCACGCCGACGGCTGTGACCCAGCGACGGGAGAGTGCCACTGCCTGCCTGGATGGACAGGTCAGGGGGACACCAGGGCTGGGGGGACCCTGCTGTGCTCCCAGGTGTCGGCTTCATCTCTCCCCCTCCTTGCAGGGCCG
>NW_008682076.1:0-1862 GCF_000695815.1 Acanthisitta chloris
TGATATTTTGACCATTGAATTATTTTGTCTTGTTTAGGAACATAAGCAGGGGCACTTTTGGAGTCAACAGAAAAAACTGTCTGATTACGTGGTCAAACTGAAAGGGGGTAAAATGCAAAAAAGTTTTGCTAGTGCGCTCAGGAATAAGGTTAAAGACCCAGAAGCCTCTTCTGGAATCATACACACAAGAGGAAAGAGAGAAAAATGGACCCTGTTGTAGGCAAGAATCAGAGTCGTGCCCAAATACAGGAAGAAACCTCTGAGCTCCAATATCCAGTTTGCCAGATACAGCTGATTATACTGTCATTGTAGAAGAAAAGGGGCATAGGAGGCAGTCATAAGCTTTAGGGAGCACCTCAGATTTTGGAAAACATCTTCTCTTGAGTCTATTGGGAATATCAAAATTTAGCAGGCTAAAAATACAATGGACAGCAATACATGTCTTCACTCTCAGTCACTATATAACCTAAGCATTTTCCAGGGGTAAAATATGAATAAATTGTGTATTTATAAGTAAAATATAACTGAAAAAAGACAGCATCACTATCATTCAGGGTTTATTCTCATATTCATCCCTCATCTCTAAAATAACTTGCATTCATAACTATATTTACATTCTAATCCTTTCATTTGCAGTCTGAAGTGTGTGTATATATATATATCTCTATATATACATAACAGGGATTTACAGTGGAGAATCAGACACATCTTTGCATCAGGAAAAAAGACAGGGCCTGTGATTGTTCTTAGAAACTTGAAGTCATCTCCAAACTATTTTTCAAAGAAATTCTCCAAGCGTTAAAGATGAGTTTAACACTTAGAATAATGGTGGAGTTTTGTGCCTAATAGTGGAACTGCCATTTAGGGTTTACCCTGGATGCCTTTATAAATAGGGTAGGAAAAGCAAGCATCCCAAAATGAAATCAAAGACTTCGAGTTAGCAAAGTTACATGGTAAGGTTTTTCTAGTGTGGGATCCGCAGGAGTGTTTTCTGTGACAAGACACCATGAGCTGCTTTCATGTCAGACAGGGCCAGTTTCAGCCAGCTCCAAAATGGACCTGCTGCTGTTCATAGCTGAGGCAGTCAGGCATGCTGGTGGCACTCTGTGATAACATATTTAACCAAGAGTAAAAAAATGAATGTGCTACATCTGGAAGAAAGAAGGGTTAGGAAAATGTGAAAGAAACAACATCAATGTTAGTGAAGTAAGGGGAGGAGGTGTTGCTCCAATCTCCAGAGTAGAAATTTATTTCTCTGCAGCTCATGGAGGACTGTGTTGGAGCAGATATACATACTGAATTTTATGGAGAGTCAATGTCAGAGCAAGCTCCTGGCAGGAATTATATCCCATGGGGGACCCAATTTGTAGTCCAGAAGGACTGTATGCCATGGAATAAACCCACACTGGAGCAGTTCTTGAAGGATTTTGTTGCATGCAGAGAACCTCATGCTGGAGCATGTTGGAATTTGTGGGGAGGAAGAAGTGATAGAGAGGAGCTGTTATTGACTGACCACAACTCCAGTTCCCCATCCTCCTGCATATCTCAGGGCGCAGAGGAAGTAGAAGTGTCAAGAATGAAGTTGCACATGAAAAAAAAGATTGTTGGGGTAAAGAATTTTCAAAGTTTTGTTTAATTTTCTCACTACTATTATTTCTATCCTGCTCTATTATTAGTCCTCCCCAGACTGAGTTATCTTTTGTCCATGTTGATAACAGGTGAGTGACCTCCCTGTCTTTATCTTGACTTATGAACTTTTTACCATACTTTCTCCTCCTGTCTTGTTGAGAAGGGGGAGTGAGAGAGCAGCTTTGTTCACACCTGGAGGCCAGCCAAGGTCAACCCACAAAACTATATTACTG
>NW_008682076.1:1903-10765 GCF_000695815.1 Acanthisitta chloris
ATGCATGGGATCTGTACTATGCATTTATCTCTAGTGAAAGAATTAAATGACAAATTTTTCAAGACCAGCAACTTCATAACACAGCAACACGACACTATAAAACAGCTGAAAAATTGTCTCTCTGCAGCAGTTATAAAACTGTTACTAAGGATATTTACTTAGTCTCAGTTACAGCATTTGGAGTAAAAATAAACAAGAATACTGCTTTTATTATGAACACCTAATCCTTCAGGCAGTCATTAATAAATAATATCCCAGTGTCATGTAAAATTATAACCTAGGACAAGAATGTTTAGTAACAAGAATGTTTAGTAATAAACTACTTTTTAAAAGAGTAAAATCCAAAAGTAATTAACTGCTAGTAGGCTTAGCATCCCTTTGCACAGACAGAAAAATAGGAAAAATCAAACCATTCCTTGAAGACTCTTGTCACAAGAAATTGTGAAAAGCATCAGAGAAAATCTAAAATGGATTTTTTTTTGAAAAAAAAATCTCTATTTTGCAGATAATTATGTTGTAGCACTGGTTAATTGGCACTTTTGAGAGAATGAAGACAAGTTCACTTGTGTCTTTTGCTTCTGGAATATACTGCACACCTCAAAATTTCTAAGGTGAGTGGAACTGCATGAATTTTAGAATTTCAGGCTCTCTGAATATTCCAGTATTTTAACATTTGACAGGATATATAGTTAAAATACTCGTCTTGGCTTCATTAAGCCAAGTTATCCTGAAATAGTTCATTTAAAACCTGTGTGATATTCAATTAACATTTCTTCATAATTATGAGCTGACTAATCCACTTACCTGGACAGGGCACCCTTCTTATGGGAATTGTTCTTGTTCTGTATCACTCTTAATGAGGTGGATTCTGGCAGCTGCTGTTCTTAAAAATCCTGGCAAATGGAAGGAAAATGGGACTTAAAACACAATTCCTACAGAAAATACAATGCAAGAAAATTTGTGTACCACCTTAGACTGATGACCTATGAAATCAAATATTGCAAATCCATGAGAGCTTTAGGGTTTAGAGCCTTCAAAAATGGATTTTTATACTTGTCGAACTACAATGGAAAGCAGAGGATAGATTAGAATTTTTTCTTAGATAGGGCAAAGAGTTGATATCTAAACATTGGATTGTTTCCTAAACATTCAAACTAGTTAAAAATCTAGTCTGTACAATTATTAAATGAATACAAAAAATACAAGTCTCTGTCATATGTTCTGTATATTTATTATGAGACTGTGCATTCATGAGCTGAAATATTGCCAGAGGAAGTACCAGAAATCTTAAAGGACTATTAGCTAAAATTTTGCCAAACATGCAGCTCGTTCAAATGACCAGACAGTGAAAAAAGTTATCCTAGGTATGGGATTTGGTGTGCTTTGGGTGTTGGTTGAATTCTTTTTTTTTTAATTTTGGCAAGCTTTCCCTCAAGAAAGATGAGGAAAAAAACCAAATAACAACTATCTGAACTGAGTAAAGTAACAACACGCCATTTTCATCCTTCAGCTTGACAGGATTTATCACAAATCATTCTATTGATCTCTGTAAGCAAACGACTAAGAGCAGAAAACCAAACAGAGGTGCTAACAGAACAACAACAAAAAAAAAAAAAAAACAACAAAAAAAGCAAACTTCCAGTTCTGTACAGTTTATTCAGTATTTTGTTTAAGATGACCTATAAAACAGGGACTTTTTTTTTAATTCCTCTTTTAGTTTTCTTCCCTCTCCCCCCAGGACTTGACTATGGAAATATTATTTTAATTTAAACTTAATTTTCTAAAAGGAAAGAGGCAAATAGTACTTTGGTGAGCAGACTACAACTATCAAAAATAATTGGATTTAGAGTTCTTAATATTAATTATATTCCTGATCTCCAGTCCCTCAGGAATTCTGGAGTGGCTTTACTTGCCTAACTAATGAAAGCACACTAGACTCAAAGGCTTTTGTTGAGCTTAGTCATAATTGTCACTTACAGTGTAAACAAAAGATTACAAAGTGATCTTTAGACCATCAAAATAATTTAATTTGAAAAATAAGCTCAACAAGAAAATAAGAATTTCTGATGCGTTAAGAAATATGCTTAGTCTGACAGCCAGAGAGCTTTCCACAAAGACACATAGAATAAATTGGAAATGAAGTAATTAGAGTATCATTGAGTGACTGGGGTTTATTTTATATCTTACTGTCTTAGAAGGAATACAATTAATGACTAGCTTTTTAAGGGTTGTTTCCAATGTTCATGTCCTTTAAACCACAATGAATAACCCCAAATAACTACAGCGGAAGAGGACAAATCTCAAAAATGACATTACATATATCAGTAAGAATATGTGTATCAGTCAGAATATATTAATATATCAGTAAAAAGACAGAGCCTTCAATTCCTTAAAGCTGTTTATCTATCACTATTTATCTATCTAAACACATATTTTGAACACCAAGATCCCATTCTGATGCTGCTATCATATTATTCATTTGACTGTTGAATGGCAATAATTCAAATCAGATAGCAAAATATAAGCCATGAATAATGTTGTTATTTTAAGTAACAAATGTAACAGGCAATTAACCTTTCACTGGTGTCTCCTAAACAGTAGGAAAAAAAAAATCTATGAAAAATGATTAAGGAGTAGAAATTTCCTAAGAAAATAGGCACAAAAAATTCGCAACTAACAGTACTCTGAGTAGTGTTCTTAATGACTATTCATAGGAGCTCTTATACCACTCTTCTTTTCTCCTATGTACCATAAGCGGTCACAACATTCTACATAGGGAGTATAGTCATCCTAATTGTGTTAAAGTATGCTAAATCTTTTCAGTATCATTTCTGTTAGCGTATGTACAATTTGCATTACTTTGACAAACTAACATCATTTGTAATTATAATGAGTTTTATGAAAGAAATGTTGAAGCTTAGTGAAGAATTAAATACGGGTAGGTTAAGTATAGATTTTCATCATCTCTTTAAAGTGTATGTGAATGACAAAAGTTGAAAGTAAGATTGACCAGTGGAATTTTAAAAGCTTCAAGGCAGCCTAACAAAAATTAATGAGGAGAAATATTGAGTAATAGAAGCTATACCCTGTGGGTCTCCAAGGATTAATGTATCTAGACTGGATACTGAAAAAAAGCAAAATGAACAGACAAAACAAACAAGCCCTAAACCAGCAATAGACAGTGTATCTTCAGCTATTTGAAATTCACTCCTGAGAGTCAAAAGCAGTGACAAACACAATGTCACTAACTGAAATAGAAAATGATGTTTCTTCTTTGCACCCTCATTTTTAATAGTTTGTACTTTTAATATTGAACACAGACAATGTTGAACCAAATGAGTGGGGTGGGGGGAGGGAAAGATGCAACATGGATGTTACTTTGCTCAATATTAGAAAGAAATAATTTTTAATTCTTTTGTACTTTAAAAATAAGAAACAGAGTTTCAAAAAGGAAAAGGAAGATTTGTACGTGTCTGCTTTTCTAAGATGTGTTATACAAAATTCTGTTTTTTTCAATTTCAGAGAAGGCAAAGACACTAATAATGTAAAGTCTGATGTTCAAAATTGTTTCTCAGGATAATATGTGCAGGGTGAATAGAATTAGAAGTAACAGGGAGAACAGGAATCTGGCAGAAATCATTGGCTTCCAGGGATTGGAAGAATTTTGTCTTTACTTTGTATATTTTCTCCAGTTTGTGTTTTGCTATTGTTGTTGTTTTGGGGGGTTTGTTTTTGGCTTTTTTGGAGACAGCTTGGATTGTTTTGGGGGGTTTCTTTTGATGTTTTTCACTTCTGCCCAGTTACCCTTTACCAAGATTACACCATAATCATGTAGCTTACTGAGCAAGGGGAATGGAGTATAAAATAAGTAATGAAGAATGACTAACTTGTTTTGCGAGTCTAACTTTTCAGGCACCACAAATTTGGGGTGAAATATGGGTGACAACAACCTCAGAAGTCTGGTTGTTTCCATGTGGCTTTTTTGTCCTGTGGAGTGTTTGATACTATGTTTTTAGAGACAGTGTAAGTTAATTGTGTCTTCAAAGTTGGTGTTTTTCCGGATTGCCTCAATTTTGGCTTTCAGCCTTTTCATGAATTCTGTGTTCTCTTATAAATATTTTACTAATCTTGATGAAACCTGGCTTTCTAGCTTTTGGTATTTTTTGAGAAACAAAGTGGAAATAAGTGATATATTCAGATGCAAATCCTTTCTGCAATAAACATAACAGAAGCCATACTAGAGAAAACCAGTAAATATATTGTTGCAATGTTTAGCTGCTCATGGAAGAATTTCTGAAAATAAGGGAAATACTAAGTCCTGAATGTCTGGTTTTCTTGTGCACTAATTCTCCCTTGAATCAATATAATACAGGGTTATCAAGCAGGAGTTTTCTAAGTCTCATAGTAATGAAAGGTTTTAATTAATACATTATATGCTCCTATTAGTAAGCATATTTTTAGTAACAACAACTGCTTTTATCAAAGTTTTGAAGAGAGACTTTCAGTTGAAGAGTTCATTTGCATTTTTGATTTAGATTTTCATTATGCAATATGTGAAAGATCTTAGACTAGTTGACCAAGACAAAAAAATTAAGTGACTTTAAAGATAAAAATTAGCTTTTTTTTTTTTTAGACCATTTTTAATATTATTTGTTGCCATGTGTTTACATCAACACCCCCTTTCTTTCCTCACCTCACATCTTTTTTAACAGATATTACTGTTCGGGGATCAGTATATTTGTGAGAGAAGCATGCTCTTTAGCATAGAGTTATGAGGTTGAAAAATGTTAGCACAGCATGAGATTCTCTTTATTCTAAATTCAGGTTAAAATATGCTAATAATTTCAAATGTTATTCTACTATTAGTTATCTAAGGAAATGCATTTTACATTTATATGAGATAGTTAAAAGAGGTTTATACAGAAAAAAATACAGATTTTTTTTTTAGGTTGAGATCAAACTCCATCCAGAATTTAATGTCCAATTTGACATTTTAACATAACATTAATCAAAAAGATACCCTAGTATTTTTGTATGAATTTACCTGTTTGCCCACAGATTATCAGATGAAAACTCCACCTGAGATACATGAAGGAATTAGTTGTGTTCTTCAGTTTCATCTATAATGTGGAGTAGAAAGACAACACTTGATTCTTCTACTTTCCAGACCTAGTGGGATTTTTATATAATTTATTCCTATAGAAATGTTTTTTGGAAACTAGGTGAGGCAAGCTTGTTACATCTCTAAGTTATTGTGTGGTAGAGAATAGCCAAAGAACAACTTTCTCAAGGTACTGTACTGCTTCTCTGATACTGAAAATTGTTACGTCTATTTGAAGGGTACATCCCTGTTACCCTGAATTTTGTGGGGGAAAGTTTTTGTGGGTTTTTTTTTGTTTTATTTTTGTTATTGGCTTGGGGGTTTTTGTTTGTATTGTTTTAGTATGGCTTCTTTGAATAACTTTTCCTGACTTCATTATATTGTATTCTCTTTTATTTATGATGCCACTTAAGCAATGGGTTTAGTATCTTACATGGGTTCCTTCTTTCTATTTTCTTTCCTACTTTGGGGTTGATTTTAATGTGTGACTTAAACCTGTGACATTAGACATTGTTAACAAGAATCTCTTAAAACTCCCAAAGCCCTGTGGTAAATCTGCGCAAGCTTTTGTGATCAACAGATCATTGTTTTACAAAGGACAGAAGATGAGAAAACCCCTGTAAAATGTGAAGCAATGCGATGGTGTTTTTTCTATGTGCGAGGACATGCAAATTTGTGAAAGGGTAGATGGTCATACATGCAGGCAAAGATTTCACGTATATATCTCATCTCTAGCAAACACAGGTTCAATTTTAACACCAGCAGTTGAATTAATAAGGAAATTTTCACCTACAGTTTTTTGAAAGTAATTGTGATGATAGTGTCTGACACGAATAGACTGATCTTAAAGATCAAAGTCACAAGGAAAGAGCCCACAGAACTCCCTAGATTGACATCAGGCTTGATTATTCCAGATATGGAAAAACTAGTCACTCTAGTGTCTCAGACAGAGCATTGAATGCATGGCACCCATGCCCAAGACAAGGGTTTCCAGCTAGGAAGAAGGCACATCCATCCTGCCACTTTTATTAACCTTTTGCAAACAACTTGCATACAAACTAATGCAGGATTTTGTTTTTCTACCCTTTTTTAAAAAACACAAACCAAATCAAAACATAGTGTAAAATCACAACACTACCACAAAAAAACCCCAAACCAAACCAACCCAAAGAAGTAGGTATTTTGGCCAGCCCTAGTAAACAGATAACTTCACTTAAATGCATCTACAGTGTGGTTTACTTTTGCTTAGTTATTATAGCTTGTAATGTGATTTGATACGAACAATTTCCCTCTGCTGTCCACCTCTTTCAATGCAGTACTTCATTAAGTGATTCTTATCAGGTACTGTAGGTGCATCAACCAACAGGGGTCAGATTTACATGCTCCACTGGAAAAAACTTTTAGTTGTTAAGTGCTCTAATAGTTCAGAACCTGCTGTGAAACATATGTGAAGAGACATTAGCCACCTACATGTACTAGGAATGTAAGGAAGACTAAAAGATTGTTGTACAAACTGGAAAAATAATTGAAACTTAATGAGGATCTTCTCAAGGCAGAAAATGACCTCTTCTTGCAGTGTCACTGAATTTTCACTCTGTGTCAGATAGCTCAAAAAATGAATTAGTAAGAACACAAGGAGCAAACCAGTCCTACTGAGCAGTAGTTTTTACCAAGTATTGATTAGCTTTAGGTGTGGGTTATTACATAGTTTTGGTGTAAAATATTCAAAGCAACTTTCACTGAGCTGGCTTGGATTTTTTTTTTTCCAACAAAGCAGAGGTGAAAAATTCTATTATTGCATAGAGAAAATGTCCTTTTTACGAGAAGTGAGCCAAGTTAAATGGAATCCTGAAGCACCAGTAAAACAAACTTGTGAATTCAAGCTGATTTGGAGAGGCAACCACATACTGTAGGCTCTGGTGCTAGATGAATTTGTCTTTGACTTAACTTCAACCTAACTTGACTGAAGCATATATTGTGTTGGTTAAAATTTTGCTAACAAAAGTAAAGTTATGGGAACACTTTGTGCCAGTGTTAGCAGAGTCTGGTTGAGAACTCATATGCTTTAATCTACACATGACCACATTTCTTCTTAAGAAATGTTGCTCACCTAAATCTATGCCACACTAATAAAATGAGCGTAAACAGAACTTGTGGATCCTGTTACTGACTGATTTAAAATGAAAAAGGAAGTGTGCATTAAAGTAAGCATAATCTTGGAGTTGTCAATTTGCTTAATTTTACTTATATTGCAATGAATTGTGGAATAGAAAACTGCAATTAATCATGCATTACAAATGTACCAGGGAATTATTAGGTCAGCTAAACTTTGTACAAGGAAGTTGGAATTTTCATTCAGTGTTAATACATTTCTAATCTCAATTTTCATTGAAGTTTCACTAGTTCAGTCATTTTTCTCCAAAATTCTCTTCATAAAATTTTGTTTGATAGTTAGTATAGAGTGTTTCATTTCTGCCAGCATGGAGTTAGAGTTGATGTAAACATTAGAGAGTTGATATCAGGCTTAACAGGAAAAAGTATGTTTTAGGCAAATAGCAATGTCTCCTTCTGTCACATAACATCTGCTAAAACAGACCAAATCTAACTCTTAGAGGGTTCAGTGCTGTCAGGCTCTCAGCAAAACATCCAAGGGAAGAATGAGATGTTGGTCTCAGGGAAAAGGGAAAGGGTGAAAATCATTTTCAGAAACTGGTACATGGTGGATATTTTTATGTGTTCCAGAATTCATCTTAATAACTGGGACATAAAATTTCTTGCCTTCCATTATTGTGCTAAACTTCCTTGTCCCATGTGAAGTGTGAGGAGAATGAGAAAAGTAGGAGGAGTCAAACCTGAAGGGACACACATTCTGTTTCCTTTTTTATTATGCCTGACCTGCTTCTTTTCCCATGATATGGAGAAGGATATCATCCATTGTATGGAAACATGCTATTATACTGTATATGACAATAGTGTTTTTCACTCATTGAATCTGCATTCATTTGATTGTACAGTTGATAAATAAATATATGTAAAAAGCTCTGGTAAAGAGAGTAATATATAGTCTGAGATTTCTGTTGCTTCTTCCTCTGGGCTCAGCAAATTCAGACATTAATTCACTGGACAATCTGAATTTGCCAAGATTTGACTTTTGTACTTTGTCTTTAAAGACAAGATGGGTTAATTATTTCAGATAAGTTATTGCTCCAGAGTGTTGAATTCTGTCAGGTCTTAATTAGTAATTGGCAGGGAAACTATTGTTGATTTGCACATTTATGTACTTGGTATATGTAAAGGCTTTACCCAGTAGTTCCATATTACAATAGCAGGGGAAGAAGAGTTGTGCTCACTCCTAGAGTAAAAGATTTGTTAAGATGACAGATGTGAGCAGATACACTGTACATAATCCAAGATGACAGGACTGAAACTGTTCCTTGAAATAAGCTAAGTATTGACAATCTTGGAGAAGAAAATGAAGCTGGGAAGATTAGAATCTAAATGAATCCTGGAATAAATCCCAAAGAAGGCTGTGAGCATAAAGAATGGCATTTTTTCCCAGCCAGATGCTCTTTTTAGTGATAACAGAGCTGGTATTGAAGAGGTACAAAAAACTTACACAGGTAATTTATCTACAGCTTCTCATCTGGATAAAACAGGAGAAGAGAGCATTCTTTTGGATTTGACATTGGGGTAAACAGAGGAGATTATTTTGTCCTCTTATAAGTTACCTGTGTATTTGTGGGGAGTGGCCTGGCTGCTTT
>NW_008682076.1:11027-11382 GCF_000695815.1 Acanthisitta chloris
CGGGGAAAAACAACAATAAACGGACATCTTGCTTGCATCAAGCTGCGTCCCGTCTCTCCATCGCGGCATATATTTAAAAATCTTTGTAATGATGTAATAAGTAATTTTAATTTATTTATTTATTTTTATCTTTACCTGGCTTCTTACAAGTAATTATAAAGTAATTGGTTAACACTGAAGCACTATATCTCTTTCAGATAACTTACAACTGAAAGCCAGGATACGGGAGTGTGCTGGAACACCTTAGAGCTCCCAAATATTGTCTCTGGTAAGCTTAAGGGTAGCAGAATATATCTACAGCTTCTCTGTGTGATTTGGTAGCCAGTAACATAGTCTTTGTTTTGGAAGAACTTCT
>NW_008682076.1:11458-11702 GCF_000695815.1 Acanthisitta chloris
GTGAGCATTTTTGACACCTGAGTTTTCTGGGGAGCTTGTGAAGCACAGGTTTAGTAGGTGAGCTCATAAAAGTCTCAATTCTCTCATTCATGAGGACATTCTTTGTGCAGAGGAAACAGGAATAAACAATGGAGCACATATGTGAGCAGCAGTTTAGATTTTGACAGAGAAAATTATAATGTTCAGGGTTCAAATAATTTATGTTTCATGCTAAAAGGTAATTAAATATAAAACAAAATAAAAT
>NW_008682077.1:0-5215 GCF_000695815.1 Acanthisitta chloris
ATATATATATACATGTATGCAACATTTTCCAAGACTGGTGTTACTGGAGGGAAGTAGCTCTGCAGCTACTGTGCAACCCACTATAAAGGAGCAGATGCCTGTGATGACAATCATTTGTTTTTTTCTCAATATAGAGCTAAAGAAATGTGTATTATGAAAGCTGGTTGTTGAGGGCCACTCCAGAAGCACAAAATGGATTCAGTCAGATTTGTCGACCAGGACTTACTATAAATGTGCTGCAGCACCAGGAATGTAGAAGAGCTGCAGGAAGAGATGTGGGAGCAGCTGTGGGTAACTGAGTGTATATGAGATGACTCGCAGGGCTGTGTAGCTTTGGAAGTTGGTGCTATGAGAACATGTATGTGTGTAGATGACAGAGAAGCAGCCTGAAGCCAACAGCAGTTGCTGCAAATATGCTGAATCCAGGTAAGGAAGAAGCTTTCAGAAATACAGGCAGGGTACACATCAGTTAAAATGCTGTATTTTGTGTTCCATCACCCTACAAAGCCAAAACTCAAACAGGAGCTGTGTACGTGGGGACCACATACACAGCTATGGGGAAGAGGTTACATTTCAGGATAAAGTCTTTTCAGCCTGTGATTTTAAATGAAGTGAGTTTCAGTCAAAACAATCTTTGCCTTTAAAGGTTTTGCTGTGGCACACCCTCATACAGGATTGCTCAGAGCAGGCTAAAGTAAAGCTGACTGCAGAGAGCTGTGGAAGGATCCTGCAAGGTGACAGGGCAGCAAAATGACAGATGAAACTCAATGTCACTAAACACAAAATAACATGTATGGGAAAATAACAAAGTAGACATCCAAGATCCTGATTAATTACCCATTGCCACTCCAGGAAGAAATGTTAACGTTCCTGGATAGGGTTAAAAAAAAATGCCAGCAAATTGCACAGCAGCAGTCAAAAATCCCAGTCAAATGTTAGAAATTGCAAGGGAAGCATTGAAGTACAAAACAGCAAACATTTCAACACATTCTGCTCTAAAAGCAAAGGAGAACTACACTGGGACTGTAGAAGTAGGAATGGTGCATGAGCTGTGGATTACTTTTTCCAACTTCTCAGCACTAAGAAGTATAACAAAAACACTTTGAGGAAGCTTAAAGCAAACAAACAAACAAAAAGTTTCTTTGCACAATCCATCATCAGATTATGAATTAATTGCTTCAGGAGGTTTGTCAGCAAAAGATATAAATGGAATCAGCTCCTTTCCTGCTATTGAAAAGAAAGGTTGAAATGCATATATCACATTAAGAAAGCACTAAACTACTGACTTGCTAGAGTCAGTAGCTCATAGCAGAGCACAGACAATTTTAAATTTTCTTGGTTTATGGTGGTTTTCTCTGATGACCATTGTCAGAGAGAAAATATTGAATGTCACAGCAAAGAAGTTTTTATGTTCTTAAATTACAATGCAGTTATAATTTCTTGCCCAAAATGATGTGCTAGTCCTTATTTGAATACTGGGTAGAATTGTATTTAAAGAGGCTTTGACAGACTGAAAACACAAGCTGACAGAAACCCCAAGAAGTTCAACAGCTACAAAAGCAGCCACCTGCAGCCAGTACACAGTAACCTCATGCAGCAGCATGCACTGGAAAGCAAGGGGCTGAAAAGGAACTCTCCAGAAAAGGACCTGGGGGTCCTAGAGGAGAAAGCTGAATTGAGTCTACAGTGTGTCCCTGTGGCGATGAAGTCTAACAGCATACTTGTTTCCTAGCAAGATTGTAGGCAAACGATCAATGGATGTGATTAATTCCATCTACTCTTCTCTTGTGAGACCACACCCAAGTGCTGTGCCTAGCTTTGAAGTCCCCAGAATAAGCAAGGATTTTATATACTGTAGTAAATCCAAGACACCTACAGGACTGTAGCACACTGGACACAAGGAGAGGGTGAGGGAACTGGGGGTGATGATGCTAATTATCTTGAGCTGTCCTGTAAAACAGCTCTACCTTGCTATTGCTGCAATATCAAGGTAGAAAGTGGGAGGAACTTCATATTTGGCATCCAGCTGGCTTGCCTGCTAAATGTCTCACTTTCTGCCTTGACAGCACACAGTTATCTCAGTGATAGAAACCAAACAGAAAAAACCAATGGAAACAATGGAGAAAAAACATTTGGCTTTCATCTGACAGCCCACTGCAGGTGTCTGAGCTGTGCTTAGTGCCTACCAAGAGTGCAAACATGGACTAGCAATTGGCTAGTTTTGGACAGCACCAGACATGAAGGATCTCTTCTTGAGCTTGAAAAGCATTTCTCTTTTCAGATTAGATTTGTCCAAATTATAAAATGTAAGTTTAAACCCAAAATATGGACACTACACGCACATGCATGTTTACACTATTAGTCAACTGCAGCAATGGAAAACTGCTTTGATGTTATAGCTTCAAGAAAAAAAAAACTTTCAAATTGCACCAGAACGATGTTAATTGAAAGTTTCCTCTGTCACAGGTACTTAAACCTTTAACATTCTCAATGCCTAAGTTCTGCTAATCATTTATAGCATTAGGTCTCACTTCATAGAGGGACAGTATCTCCCTGACTCCTTAGGTTGCCCCTGCTGTCAGCCTGTAAGAAACAAGGTTTCTACATGAACAAGGAAGACTGTCCCAGATTACAAGCTTCAAAAGGAGGTAAAGAGAAATCATGCTAAAACAAACTCCTTGAATGACCTGGAGCCAAGATCCAATTTGGATAGATCCATATTATGGTAATTTTTTCAGAGGTATTTTCTGGCAAATAGCATTAAGGAAGCTCTATTTCTCCAGTTTACCACAAGATGGAGGTGCTGTCACTCAGAATCATTCATTAAGTGATCAGCAAAATGGTGGGTGTTGTACAACAGACACTGTAAAATTTTATGGACGTATTTCAGAAAGAAATAAAAAATAATTGTATGCAACTGTGACATATTATTTTATTAATTTATTTTAAGCCAGCTGTGTAATGACATAACCAACCATCTCTGAACCAGTGTTATTTCAAAATGCAGCAGCTTCAAATTAGCATTTGAATTACTGAATGCTGCAGATATTCTTTTAAATCGCCTATCTGTTGGAGTTGGAGATGTCTGCTAATGTAAGTTCTCCAAAAGCATACAAAGTGATGGTTGCCAGAGTCAGATGGGTGCCACCCTTCAGATATATTATCCTGAAATGATCTTTGCCTTCTAGAGCTTAGTGCCTAACTAAGAGATGATAAAGGAAGTTTTTGTCTGTAACAAATATCTGATTGTTTTCAGAGGCATTCACCTCCATCAGAAGTTCCAGGGGGGTGTTTGCTGTCAAAAGGCTTTAAAATTGCTTATTAAGTCATGCTTATAGTATAGTTCACTAGCCTGATGATGAAGCAGAGACAAATAAAGGAGTCCTCATTTGGACATTCTGCATGAGCCCATTAGACCATGGAGATGAGCTGTTCCTTCATGAATAGGTTCTTGTCCTGTCTTCATGGATAGGTTATAGTCCTGTACTTTCTTCTCTTATTTGAAACTTCAAACGGAAAAGATTAAACTTTTTTTTTTCTTTTCCTGCGGCTTTGTATTTTTACCTCACATATTCTTTGCTACTGGATATTTTGCAGTTTTAAGGGAATTTGAAACATAAGCAAAATTGGTTTACCTTACATTGTGGTAAGACAGACATGGAAACAATCAGAAAGGAGAGCACTATGGAGACCTAAATTTTGATAGCTTTGTGCCAGTTGGATACTTTTCATGTTCAGTGAAGCTATGTTTCCATTGCACAAGTACAATAATACAGAGAAGCAAAAATCTCTTTAGATATGGCCTTAAGCCATAGACAAACAGTCTCTCTAGAAACCACTATGCAAATAGTGACTTCATCTGCACATCACCCCTTTGCTGCTTGGAGCCACAATCTATTGTCTGCACAGTTTACTTGGGTTTAGTCAGATTAATTTAACCAGATTAAGATCTGAGATCTGAAAAGATGTAGATATCTCCCTAATGTAAAATAAATTACATTTCCATAGGAAGAGAAGCCAAAGGAACAGTAAGACTGTGAGGAGGAACTGTGTCACAGTTCTAGATAGTAGTTGAAGGCAGAACAATTGCTTCATGTCTTCATAAGTGAGGGTGAATTAAATTTCAAGTTCTTAACATAGTTCTCATTGTATGTGAAATGTGGATGCTGAAGGTCTTGAGAAAACAAGTATACATTACAGATTGAAATCATGTTTCTTATATCATTATAGTCCTGCTGTAGGATCCACATTATCTTTGATTTCAATTCATTCTCTAAAATGTGAGGCAAATTGCCAGAGATGTATAGCAGACAAAACTCACACTTAGGGAATATAAAAAGTAAAAATGTATCAGAGATTTCAGCTATAATACATCTAGAATTCAATGACAGGTTGCTGCTGAGCAAGCTTGTGATTTACCTCATACCACATACAATTTCACTGAATTTCTCCTAATTCCAGAAAACTCCAGAAAAGACACTAAATCCCAAAAGATTCAATGAGTTTCTAAATGTATTTCTACACAGTTCATTGTTATCACAAGAAAGGATTTCAAATCAAAATGTGTCCTGCCTTGGCAGAGGGGTTGAACTAGATGATATCCAGAGGTCTCTTGCAACCCTAATATTCTGTGATTCTGTGTTCTGACATACTGAATAATTTTTCAATCTACAGATATTTGTAAAATAACATTTTTTAAAAGTGTTTCCAAAGAATAACCAGACAAACTTATCCAGAGAAGTTTACATCCAAGTGCTTCCAGTCTCTAAACTTACAAACCACAGTTAACAGCACAAGTAGCATGTATTGAAAACAGATTAACAATGTAGTCCATGTAATTGTCTAACTATAAAAGGGCATTCTTCATCATGGCTGATTTTTACACACTACATTTTCAACATTGCTGTTCTTTTTTCCCCAGAAAGTAGGTGGCAGAGGTCTTTTTACATTGTTTGGAAGAAAGCACAAAACATAACACTGATTTTCGACAGGCAGATGTTTGCTCTAATTCCTCATCTGAAACTGCTGGCATATAAATGCATTTATAGCAGTGAAGATGACACATATTTTGTGTCAGAAGAAATCTGTGGCAAAGGCAAAAATACCACTTGTTCAGGTGCTGAATACAACCTATACATCTCCCCAAGATTCTTCTTAGTATATATAATGATGCACTTCACCATTGAACTGCTGGCAAGGCTCAAGACAAGCATTC
>NW_008682077.1:5233-20814 GCF_000695815.1 Acanthisitta chloris
ATGCTTTGTTCCTTCAACTAATATGGTCTTCATAAACAGGCTCATCTGTTTTGGAAGCAAATTTTGGGGGTTTATGACTGTGGCTGTCAGCATCATGAACAGAAATAGCTGAATACTTTTGTGTTCTGCAATTAGTAGTCTACAAAAATACATGTGGTCACTTACAGACATGGGAAGTAGTTTGTTAATCCAGTCACTTTGAGAGTTATAAATTTTTTGATCGTAAGCATGGGCACAAGTATATAGCTGAGAATAAGACTACTATGGTTTTGATTATTCTCATTAAATAGATACCATGTATTCTTTGTGTCAAGATTTTCATGCATTCCAAATTGAGGGTTATTTCTAAATTGAAGGTTATATTACTTAAATTCTACTGATAAAGATAAAATGCTATACAATTAGGGGAAGACAAGCTCTTCAGATTTATTTATATCCTACCTAATGCAAATGTGAAGGTTCTTCTATTCCACATAAATATGCAATCACCTCCTTGAAACTTGCTAAGCTGTCTGCATCAGCAGTTTCTCATGAGTTACACAAGTTGCTCATCTTGCAAAAAAAATAAAAATGCACAGCCTCCCTTTCACCATCAAAAAAACCCCACATTAATATAAATTGCAGCTCCTGGCAACCGCAGGTGAGCATCAAACAATATAAGTTACACAATTATGATTTAGATGATTGAAGAAGTAAGCTAAATCCTAACATTCTTTGCCATTTTTCTGCAGTTTTCAATAGAAGTTTCCATAAACTTTATCCTAAAAAGGCTTGAGGAAGAATGAAGCTGGAGGGATCAACATTGGTCCATTTTTAGGAAAGTGAAACCTATTTATAAATTGAGTCTTGGATGTGATACTTGAATTGTGAACTGAACAAAATGTTTCATTTCTTTGGGGGTGTTATATATTTTTGTAATTAATTTTGTCCAAAGCAAAACAAGTTTGTTTGGGTTTCTTTTTGGGGGGAGAGGGAGTTTACATTTCAATAATAGATCTTATACAGTTATTATTTTATAAAATACATCTACCCTTTTTGCTGAAAATAGTTGTGATGTTCCACACAAATGTTTGTACTGCGTTGTCCAGCTCAGGTTATTTCGCCAGCTGTAATCCAAAATGGAATTATAGATCCCATAGATTTCTTTTATTGATTTTTTTTATTATTGCTACACATTTGTAGTAACTTGAGGCACAGTTTAAAATATCATGTCACTGATATTTTTATCAGTTTTTAAAGGTCAAGAGATTCATGTTATCATCTGTAGATAGTTTAAAAGTCCTTTACTCACCACAGCTCTCAAAGAACAGGATTTAGATATCATCCCATTATTCTCATGCACCACTAAAGAAGATGTGGCATCCCTCTTACATTTCACTTCAGTGGGATACAAAAGATTTGGAACTTTTGTCTGAATTCTGTTTCAGTGGAGAAATATCACTTAGAATTAATATGGGAATAGATTCAACATGAGACCAGTATTTGGCACAGGTTTCCAGAAAATTATATGCATTCCTATGAACTAAATAAAAATATCAGTGCTTAGTCAACCTGGGAGAAAATTCAGGAAGGATTTTGATTCAGCAAACTGTTTTAAAGCTTGTTACTTTGAATTCTGTGTCTGAAATCCAAAGACTGGCATTAAAATTACTTACTGAAGAAGCAAGATGAGACCTAAAGAGCATGAGGTTGCAAAGGAAAAATGCAGGACACATTTAGAGACCTTTTTGTCTCAGAGCTACAGCTCACAGCAGAGAGAAAAGCAGTGCACAGACCTCTGGCACTGCCCTCACAGAAACATACTAAGTGTGAATGACTGCTTGGAAAAGCTGCACATACACTGCGAGGGAAGGTGCCAAGGGCCTCCTGAGCTCACCTACTGCAAATGAATGAATCCCAAGACACTCTCTGAAGACTGATTGTTACAAACCTTAATATAATTAGAATTTATGCAACTCCTTTGACAAACATATGCTAAATACCATTCCAAGAACACAGAGCGTGATTTTTTATAAGGCTTCTATGATTTTAGTATTAGTTAAAGAAATATTTTAGCACAAAACTGACTGTATTATTACAGTTTTGCTTTGGCACATACACTAAGCCTTAATGCAATTACCAAGATGACCGAAGCCCTTGCCAAGAACAGGCTGTCACTCTGTTAGGCAGCTCAACAACTGTTTGATTGTGAAGATTCGATTTCTGCTCTACTCAAATTGACAGTAAAGTATCATTATGCAGTGGATATGGATTTATTTACACTTTATGATGAGCTTTTAAAGTTAAGTGGTTGTTCACAGTATGCAGGAGGATTTTGAGGATTTAAAAGGCAGTGTACTAATAAAGATGAGAGCTGTAGAGAGTGTGGGTTTTTTTCTGAAGTGGAAGAAGTTCTGTTGCAGAAATAGTTTTGCCTTATTGAATTATGAGACACCATCCTGGTTTAAATTAGGGAACAACATCAGGAAGTCTTCTGCCTGAAGAAGTCCTGTGCATTATTACTAGTACCACAGGAATTTTTTTTAACCCAGTAATTGTGGTAGTGCTTTAGATTGCTTTTGTTTTTTCCAAAGTACACGATTTGAATTTCTATACATATTCAAGCAGTCATTAGAAAGGATACATTTTTATAAATGAAGAAGTAGAAATCTCAAAGGTAACCAAATAACTCTTTAGTCTGTTTTCTTCGATTCTGTCAGGTAAAATATATGAATATGAATATTAATGGGATTATAGTGTCTTTTGCATGTGCTACGCAAAACTGGAAAATTAAGGGCAGAATTGTGTGTGATTCTTCCCACAGAAAAGGAATGACATTAAAGAGAATAGCTACAGAATAAAGAAATAAAATTAACAAGGAAATAACCTGCACTGAAAAAGGACAGAATTTCCTACTGAAAACAGTGCTCAATTTAACCAAAGCCCTTGATAAATTGTCCTGAAGTGTTGTGTTGGGCAGTTGTTGGCATCTTTTGTTAGCAACATGCAGCTATCTAGATGATGCTTTATAGTAAATATAGTCAATTATGACTTTCCAGTCATAGAGCAGTGTCACATATACACTCTGGTCAAGGCTCAGAGCCTGTCTGTGCCATGCCACACACAAGCAATGGAGGCCATCCCAGAGGGACAACTTCAGAGATATCCCTTGCTTACATATGGTCTCTCCCAGCTCCAAGTAGAAAACATATAGCTCAGTGGCAAAGCAAGGAAAGGAAGTAAAGCAGTGAAATGAAACAAAAACTCATTGAGTAAAAATAATTTATCAAATATACAGTCTTCCTCATCTGCCTTGTACATGCTGCTGGTATGGACCACCAAGGCTATTTGAGAGCTATTATCCACTGCTAACAGCAGTGGACACATAACAGAACCTTCTCATGTACGAAGGCAGAGCCAGCAGAGTATATTCACTTATTTACTTTATATGCCACTATGAAGAACAGAACTCCCTCAAATCAAGAAAGCTTCATGGCAGAGACCAGAAAGAACATCAGCTCTCACATTCTCATGTGAAAGTGTGAGAGCTGGAGAACCAGATAGTAAAGGTATAGAAGAGCAAACCATAGGCTTCTTTATTTGCTTTACTGTTTAAGAGGGCAATCTTGACTGAAATTGGGAAAACTGCGGTTTTAACTGGAGAACAAGTACTGTACCCAGTACTTTGAGACCAGAAGAACCATGAAAATTTCAGCTTTGTGGACTGGACAGTTGAATCTTTTCTAACCATGGTGAGAGACAGTATGAATTTGTACATGCCTTGGAGAACCAGCTGTACTTTGGAAATTACTTTTCTGCTTTCTCACTCCAAACCCATCTGTATTTGCCTAATCACTTGCATAAACAGAAATAAGATAGAGCTTGTAGACAGTAACGACTGTCTCCCCTCACATCTGGCAATTTTTGAAGGCACACATTAGACACAATCTTCAGGGAATATATTTATATAATTTTTTAATGAGGTCTTTTTATTTTTCTGCTTTGAGCCTAAAAGAATGAGGATCGTGAAAAGGAATATGGTATGTAGTTACATTTAATACAATAAAGAGGATTGCTTGCTAACTGCCTTCTTAACAGTTTGCTAACTGCATTAGGCTTCTTTCTTCCGCCTAGACAGCAGCAAATCTAGGTTAGCTATTGTCTCCAGCCAAAAGGTATGGACAGATACAGATGGGCTCTATAGGACACTGATGGTATGCACCTGTTCCAGAAAGCTGTTCCAGATGCTCTGGGGCGAGTGGGATAAATTGGGAAGCAGAGCTATGCCTCCAGCAAGGGCTGGGAAACATGCCTTGTGTGTACCCCAGCAACCTGGATGTGGAATGTGAGGGTGTTTCGCAGAGTCCGGACCCGCCAGCTTGTAAGCAAAACAATGTGTGTTTCCAGGTGTAAGGTCACTCAATGATTTCTTGGCACATGCATAACAGAGCATATTATAGGTACTCACCACAGTTATATTTCGCTTGGTGAAGAAGATTTCATTTCTCATATTAAGTTGTGCATTTGGTCTTGGGGATAATGAGGATGTCTATATATGAAAGCAAAATCAACCATGTAAATCACAATTCTACTCTGAAAAAATGTACCTCCACAAAAGGCTGGGGCTGGAAATAGCACTATGCTGAGAGTATGGGTTCAAAAACTGTTGACTTGTCAAGAATCTGTGGCAAGACTCATTGCTAGGCATTTAATTTAGGCAAGAGATTTCTTAGATTTTTTGCTTTTACCTCAGAAAGATTTCTTCTGCATCCTAGTAAATATATATTTAGCAACATCATCTGCCACATCACGATACATTTTTACATGTTTACAGTACTTTTAACATTGGAATTTCAATGCAATGATGTCTGATTGCATAATACTGTAGCATACTAAAAAATGCAATGCAAACCAAAGACTAATAAAAAGCAATCACCACAAAAAAGGTCAAATTTTTTCATCCTTAACCATTATCATTTATGTCAGCAAAAAGATTACCAGCCCCATAATGATTCATCCTGTGTTCCCCTTTTGTGACTAGTAGTATATGGGAAGGAATCATTCTGTAATAAATGTCACAACGCATGTTTTATCTAAATAGCTCAACATACTCTACTGACAAAATTTCGTTAGGGATAATTTATACTCTTCAGTAGCCAAAGTAATCTATGGGTTCTTTTAAATTGCTTTTGTTTCCAAAATAAACTCAGTTGGCTGTGCAGCATGAAGCAGAATTTAAAGCAATATTTCATAAATCTGTCACTGAAGATTAAAGTAATCTTTAATTTACAAATGCTGTTACCAGTTCTGTATGTTTACATTGCAGAGCTTTGAAAATTCAAGCATCTCTCTCTTGCCTCTAACCAAAGTCACTTAAAACCTCACTGAAGAAGAACAACCAGGGCTGGAAAGTGTTGATGCAGCTTTTGTAAATCTCCACTCACTGGTATTTTTTGGTACAGTTGAACTCAATAGCATGCAAGGGCAATCTATGAACACAGGAAAGGGAACACAGACCCCCTGTCCTTTCCCTAACTGGGAACTTGAAAATTTCCCATGTTCCTTACACACTGAAGATAGATCTCGACCACTCCTATAGTGTGTAATCAACCCAGCCTTCCTTGTTCATCCATTAAACTCTCAGCTCACCCAGATTCTCGTGACTGCAATGGTCTTTCCTCTAGCTCTCCTCTTGCCTTGCCTGGAAACATTGGTATTAAGGCCATTTTTTCTTGCTGAGCTTTAGCTCTTGGTTTCCCACCATGGCTCCACCTCCATGCTCAGATATAAGTTAAATCCTCCTTTTTCTTACCCTCACAGATGATCACTACCTTGTTTATGGACCATATGGATGAGAAACATCATAAAGATCTTGACTTCTAAGAAGAGCTGGTTGTTCCGTTCAGTGAAATAGAAGGAAACTAATTTCAGTTTAGTGTTGATGTAAAGCAATTTAAAGAAAACAAAACACAATCAACACATTTAAATGGAAGGAAATCATTTTGAAGAAAGCATGCTTCTAAGTAGACATTTTAATAAAGCAAAAGGCTAAGTTAACAAGTTGATTTAAAAAGTATTTACAAACTCAGCAGTGAAAACAGGCTCAGCAGTTCAGTGGCTGTGAATGTTCTCTAGCATATAAGCACCTACCATATACAGACAATAAGTTTCACCCTTCCCTATCCCGTTGCTGGAACAAGCCTTTGCAATTAGTTTGTGTGATGTTCTTGGTATGATGTCTTTCAATTTAACAGTTGCATTTTGATAGAAGAGCTTTGGTTTAGACAAAAAAAAAAAAAAAAAGAATGACTCCATGATTCACTTACTGGGTGAATTGAGGAAAGACTCAGTCTGCACAAGGATTCAAGGACTGTACCCACCTGCATTTACAAAACAAACTTTAGTTGGTTTATGTTACCACCCACACCACACCACTGTAGCAATTCCCTTTCTTTTCCAGGGAACTACCTCACTGAATATATCTGTCTTTTGTCTAAACTTGGTCACAGAGTGTAGAAAAATAACTTTATTTAGATTAAGTTGCTGGTATGCCAATATCCTTTCCATTCTACATTATCTCATTGTTTCCTTCCAGTTTCTCTTGTTTGGCTGTGTTATATAGAAATGGATGGAACTTCAGAGTGAGAACTCTTATTTATTCTGTGCTTGCACATCACCTCACATAATGTGACAAGCTCAGGAGTAGACAGTAATAGAATAAACAACTATACTGAGTTTGACAGATGATATTAAGTCGTCATACACTGCACTTAATTACCAAAAGCCACTGAATACATGCAACAGTTCTGTGGAATAGGTTACAGCTGTATTAAAGTTCAATTTTAATTGCTAATATTTGTTCACAAGAGCCTCATCCTATTTCTTGCTACTTGGGAGAAGAGACCAACTCCCCCACCTCACTACAACCTCCTTTGAGGTAGCTGTAGAGACCGATAAGGTCTCCCCTGAGCCTCCTCTTCTCCAGACTAGACAATCTCAGCTCCCTCAGCCACTCCTCCTAAGACTTGTGCTCCAGACCCTTCACCAGATTCACTGCTCTTCTCTGGACTCACTCTGAAACCTCCATGTCTTTCTTGTAGTGAGGGGCCCAAAACTGAATACAGTATTTGAGGTGCAGCCTCATCTGTGCCAAGTACAGAGGGACTCCCTTTTCTAGTCCTGCTGGCCACACTATGTCTTATACAAGGCAGGATGCCATTGGTCTGCTTGGCCACCTGGGCACACTGTTGGCTCATGTTCAGCCAGCCTTTGGCTAGCACCCCAAGGTCCTTTTCCACGAGGGCCATGTCTTCCCCCAGCCTGTAGCACTGCAAAGGGATTGTTGTGACCCAAGCACAGGACCGTCTTATACAAGGCAGGATGCCATTGGTCTGCTTGGCCACCTGGGCACACTGTTGGCTCATGTTCAGCCAGCCTTTGGCTAGCACCCCAAGGTCCTTTTCCACGAGGGCCATGTCTTCCCCCAGCCTGTAGCACTGCAAAGGGATTGTTGTGACCCAAGCACAGGACCCAGCACTTCATCTTGTCAAATCTCTTATGATTGGCCTTGGACATCTGCTAGACTCCAGTCAACTGGGACTCCCCCAGTGAGCCAGGACTGCTGATGGAAAGTGGCTCAGTGAGCACTTCTACCAGCTCCCTCAGTATCTTTGAGGGATCCCATCCAGCACGATAGGATTCTGTGTGTTTAAGTGGTGTAGCAGGTGCCTGACAATTTCAGCCTTGGATTATGGAGGCTTTGTTCTGCTCCCATCCCTGTCTTCTAGCTCAGGGGGCTGGGTACCCTTAGGTAAACTGGTCTTACTGTTGAGGACTGAGGCAAAGAAGGCATTAAGTACCTCAGCCTTTTCCTCATCCTTTGTCACTGTTTTCTCCTGTATCCAATAAAGGATGGAGGTTTTCCATAGCCCTCCTTTTGTTCAGAATGTATTTATAGAAACGGTTTAAAATATCTTTTATGGCAGTAACCAGATTAAGTTCTAGTTGGACTTTGAGCCCTCCAATTTTGTCTCTGCGTAACTTCACAGCATCCTTGTAGTCCTCCTGAGTTTTCTGCCTCTTCTTTCAAAGGCCATAAACTCTCCTTTTTTTTCCTGAATTCCAGCCAAATGTCTCTGTCCAGCCAGGCCAGTCATTTTTCCCCACCAGCTAGTCTTTCAGCATGTGGGGACAGCCTGCTGCTGTGCCTGTAGGATTTCCTTCTTGAAGAATGCCCAGTTATCCTGGACTCCTTTGCCCTTCAGGACTGCCTCCCAAGGGACTCTGTCAGCTAGTCTCCTCAACAACACGAAGTCTGCCCTCCAGCAGTCCAAGACAACAGTTCTGCTGACCCTCTCCTTACTTCTCCAAGAACTGAAAACTATCATTTCATGTTCACTGTGCCCAAGACAGACTCCAATCATCACCCACGAGTCCTTATCTATTTGCAAACAACAGATTCAGTGGGGCACCTTCCTTAGTTTTCTCCCTCACTAGCTATGCCAGGAAGTTAGGTTCCACACACTCCGGGAACCTCCTACACTGTCTCCTCTCAGCAGTATTGTATTTACAGCAGACATCTCTAAGTTGAAGTCCCTCATGGGAACAAGGGCTAGTGATTGTGAGACGTCTCCTTCTCCCAGCTGCTTATAGAATGCCTCTTCATCCTGGTTGTGCTGTCTATACATAAGCACAGATTAGTGATAATAACTGTGCAGCAGGGTCTTAATGGGCAGAATTGTCCATGGGAAGTGAAGGCTGGGTTTCTAAAAATATGGCCTATTACTAGTCACATAAAACTTTCTTGTTTATGGCTCTATGGGTGTTAATTTCCAACATCCACATCTTTCAAGGTAGTCAATAAACTCAATTGTGGACACTAGGTAGACATTGAAATTCTCTCTACAATACCAGACTTTGATGATGAAGAATTCTCATCTTCTGTCTTCAAGTCACACAAGTAGTTTCTATAACATGGGAGAATTGTTTCTGTTTGCATTATCCTGCCTTCAGTTTGGAGTCTTCTTGATTAGACAGCAGCTAAAAAAATATAAATGCAGATTGGGTGCATTGAATCCCTGGTGAGCCAGAATTTTCCATGCTTTATGAAGAATGGCCTTCTGATACTGCCCGTTAAATGGCATGGAAAAGAAGATATAGATGATAGCAAACACAATTTAGTTAAAGCATTCTGTCTATCCTTGTTCAATGCAAAAGCCTCCTGGAAGGAAGTAGCTTAGAGAGATCTTTGTCTGAATTAGAAATCAACTATCACCACAACCAATAAAGTAACTCTCTTCCAAAAGAGCACTGAAGGATGATGTCATATAACAGAGTTAAGTGACAGAGCCTAACAGCATCTGAAGATGATTTCGGTAATTATACCTACATTAAAAAAAAATAAAATTGCATTCTGAGACTCAAAGATATAGCCAACTTAATTTACATCTTTCTGAAACTGCCTTGTTATAATAGAACTACTAGTAGAACCTTCAATTCACTGAGCACTTACTGTAATACAAATAGGTAACTTTTAAGTAGGTAGTTTTTATAATATGAAAGTTGTGTATCCAGCTTTTAAAGTGCCAAATTAAAATTTACATGACAGAAATTCACTGGTGTGTTTTGTTTATTTTTAATTTCAATTCAGACAGAGGCCTATTGTTTAAAAAGTGATAAATTCTAGGGCTTTTTTCCTTTGTTACAGGAGCTAAAAAATAGCAATTTAATTTTTCTACAAGTAAAAAAACCTCATTCTGCTAGTTTTAGGTAGAATAATGGCCCTGTCAGAAAAAGGATATTCAAGCATGGACAATACGCAGTATATTAAAAATACACCTCATCATTATTGTAAGCATCAGAAAACAGATTGTTTTAAAAATGAGCATAAGTTAAACATTGTCTACTTCATTGCTTTAAGCATTTTATTCAGTACCTTCCCAGATTAAATTCTGTGAGATAATTACAGGGCACAAAAAGACCTTTTCACAAATTCGCTTTTTTTTTTAAAGTAATTTATTCATGAAAACTGCTGCAGATGAAAAAACGAATGTCTCAAAGGCAACACTTATAAAAGACAGCATTGTGACTCAGCACATTGTGAGCAAGCTGTAAGTCCTGGTCACATTTTTTCTTTCTCTCTCAAAGCAGGTTGCACCTTCACAAATGGTAAGAGCAAGAAAAATCTAAACACAAGAGGAAGTCACAAGATTGGCTTATCACCAGTGGGAGAGTGCAGTGAATCACCGATTAACCCAATTCTAACTCCTTTTGCATAATTTTTTTCTAAATATAGTCTTTTTATTTTATTTTTCATTCTGAAGTATTAGGAAAAAAACAGATGGCAGTGGCATTACAACCAGAGCTATGCCTTAAACCACAGTGTTCACTTTCTTCATGGACTTAGAATCTGAAAGCAGTGACAGCTAAGAGAAAGGTGATTGCCTTACAGCTTATAACGTAGGACAGAGTGAGGGCAAAATTTGGTTCACAGCTTTACAAGTATGAGTCAGTTCATATCTTATGCCTTTTTGGCTTTTGATATCCCTAGAGTTCTTCGTTAATCCCTTGCAAAGTTACGAATCCTATATACTGTGACAATGTGTTGCTAAGAGTTAGTGGCTCCTAGGCTCTGGATCCCAGGAGTCAACTGTGGCCACGAGTGTATTTCTGAGGTCTGCCATGTATTTAGAAATCCTGGAGTTTGCAGTTACTTCCTTGACAATGAACAAGAGCCTATTATGTACTAAGAATGGATCAAAGCACAAAAACTCAATAAAATAGTACTAAACTATTAGTTGCTAACTAAATAGTTAGTAGTTATTAAATAAATAAAAATACTCCAAATGAATAAAAATTAAATACTCTGAATTAAGTGATAAACTGCAAAATAAAAAAACCAACCCCAACATTTAAACTTATTTCATAAATCACCTTTTAAGACTGCTAAAAATTGACTATTACATGGTGAAATGGTTCAGGTCAAAGAAAATGGTGTAGTGCAATTATGAAAAATTCTAAAATTATCATTTATGTATCAAAAGGATGACTAGCAAAGGGAAAGGCAATATCACAAGTAAAAGATTGTTGCATGCTGTTGCTTAACAGACTTATGCAAAGCAATCTTTTTACAAAAAGCCTGTGAGTGCACAAATGTACACAGAGTATTTTAGGAGCATTATGCAGTGTTTGTAATAAAGATGACCTTGGCACATTACAGTACAGGTTGAGAGAAAGCATGCACTAAAAATACCATTCTTACCTAGAACAGTAGAAGAAAAAGATACACACAGTGATATGGCAAGTTCTAACTATGTGTTCAAGCAACACATAATAAAAGCTTAAGTTGACTACCATAAAGGGAATAACAAAGCAAGGTTAGCAGACCAAAATCTGCTCAGTTGCAGCAGTGTACACTGGTATTAGAGCAATACACAACATTTGCTTACACAATGCAATTGAACAAAAATGGCCATAATTGGTCAGATCAAAGGTTCATCTCGATGCATCCTGTCTCTAACAATGGCTGATAATAAAGACTAGAGAATAAAAAAAGAGAAAATATATAACAATATTTCCCCCTGTAACCTTCCAGCCCTACATATCTCTGGTTTAGGGATTTCTTAAGGCAGTAGTAGTATCTTTGCATTTCATAGCCCCTGAGGTTTCACACTGTCACAGAATTGTTTCTTCACCCCTCTTGGCTTGCCTACACACTTGGAAAACAGAAGAGTGAACAAGTAAATAAGGAGCTGTTTCTCCCCTGAGTTTTTCTGTAGGAACATGATCTTGTAAAATGTATTACAAACTGGGATTCACAAGCTTTGTTGTAGTGAGGATTCCCACACCGCAGGTTTCAGGTATGCAGGCTGCAGGTCGAGGCTGGTGCTCACATCTGCAGTGCTCTGATCGGTGCTGCTCTAAGCGTGCCTCAGGACATTACCACTCAAGTGGAGGGGAACCAGTCTCTTAGAGAATTTGTGGACTTTCAGGTTTACTCTTGCAAATTAATGTAATGAGCTTAAAAAAATAATCAGAATTAGACCAGGAATGTGCTGTGTTATATTTAAATTCAAAGTAGCATAAGATCTAGGCCAAGGACAGCCTATGAGAACCGATAAAACAATACAAGGGAAAACTGCAGGACACTAATTAAAACCAGAAAATATATTACCCAAGTGTTTTTACATTAATAGATATTAGCTGTACATGTGAGGAGCAAGATCTCTGCTTTTTCAACAAGCCTAAAATATTGATTTCTCATTCTTAATTTATTGCATTTTAAAATTGTACAAAGCTTTCTTTCACATGAATTGCAAAAAGCGTCTTGAATGTCTTAGCTTCAGATTATAAGTACTCCTACTTTCTCAACAGTTTAGTAAACAACAAAGTTGTGTTCTTTTGTTCAAAGTTTGAAGTTTGGAAAGCAACCACTTTTTTTCTGGGGCATGTCAAAAAGAGAACTGAATGAATCCTGCAATTTCTTCTATTTAATACCAAAATAACACCAAAGTATTTATCTTCACTGATATTCAGCAAAACACTCAAGCTAATCCCATTCACTTTAAAATAACAAAACAAACCTGAAGAAAACAACCTTACCAAAAGCACAAAAAAACCCCAAAGCTGCCTATCTCAGATATGAGGTGCTCTAACACAATTAACAGTGAAATGGAATCTCAGCAAAATTAAGTGATCAACTCACCAGAAATCTAGTCAGCCACATGCAGAAAGGTCTGTCCAATGCCCTCACCCTTAATATTCTCTGAAAGCCCTGTCAAACAGATGTCCTTTGCAGCATGCCCAGAAGGTCACCAAATTCGACGTGCTTTGGAGCAAGCTGTGGAAGAGCTTGTTCCAGAGTCTGAAGCCATTCAGATGGTGCCCTGCCAGTCACCTTTAAAAAAATCACTAGAGGGATCCAACTACAGTGGCCCTGCTGACTGCAGCTGCTGCTGTCTGGCCTGGAGAAAGAGGTGATTCCTCATTCATTCTCACTGATTCCTGAAAACTACAGGGTCACACAGTTCTATTCAGTAAATCTCATGTTTCTAAACCTAAATTAAGAGTGCTGGCAAACATCAGCTGAGCTGCTATAGACAGTCAGTAAAATTATATTTAAAGAAATCTCTCTTTTTGATGACTGTTTTCGTTAACATCATTCAATTTACCTGCATGCATTACACCAGGAAACTTAATTCTGCTCATGAAGAAGTGTGATTAGGCAACCTAAAATATCTTTTAGTTATTCATAAATATAAAAGCTCTATTGGATTAATTGCATTAAATGCATGTTTTTTTATGTGTCCTCTGAAAGTTTGCATTTAAGTATCAAGGAGCTCTCCAAGCTAAAATAACAATTTGCAACTACAAATGTCTTCAAATTTAATTATGCATGCAAGCTTTGGCTCAGCCAAGTGTCCGATAAGACTCAGGAGTTTTCCATCAATTCCCTCAATGTGAATTAAGACTCAAATGAGGTCAAAATACCCTTAGGGAGTGAGACTTTATTATTGGTTACTTGGGGGGGGGGGGGGAGAGGCGGGCAATAGGAAAGTTAGAAACAGAAAAGGGGGGAAGCAAGCAGGATTTGGGATGGCACAGTAGAGAGAGTCGCCATCATAGGTCCCAGCAGCATTCTGAAGATCCATAGCTGTCTTTTCTGCGGTGATGAGTGTGTACCCCATGCTCTGGGCGCTGGTCCTTTTTCTAGGGCTCTGTCAGGCACTGACTGGCAGCTGGAAAGGATGTCCATCATTATCTGGCAGATGGCTTGGCAGCCAGGGGGTGTAGGTGGTGGACAGTGGTGCCTCCTTACTTGGAATGTCGGTTGTTATCTGTTAGCTGGAGGATTTGGGTGGAGGACAATGGTGCCTCATTATCTTGGTGGCTGAAGACACCCTGTGAATCAACAAGCCTTGAGGCAAACTGTCACTGTTTTCAGTCTCCTTCACCAAGTCATCAAAGCCAGGCAATGTTGTAACAAATATTTCTTAAAGGTTCCATACACCAAGTACCACTGATACTGAGATAATCTATTAAAGAAGAACTAACTTTTGTCTTTTAGTATCTAGATGCAGCTTTCACACAGCTTGAGCAGTCCTTAACTGTTTTAAGCTTTGACCTTTGCACGTGGTGATGGAAAAAGGAAACTATAATTGTGTTGGTAGCAGGGAAACTGATATGCACAAAGAAAGAGGAGTCTGGAGAGCTGTGGAGGGCTGGAGCAGAATGATAGGAATGTTGTTGTTGGCCAACATCTAGGCACCATTCAGCTGCTTGCTAATAGTATGCATAAGTAGAGGGAGCAAGACCATCATTGCCTAAAGATAAGACTAACCATGTTAGCCTTCTTCATTGCTATTCCTTATCTCTTCTTGCCAGTGGAACATAAAGGTTCAAGTACAGCACTTACACCTTTAATTATGACATTCCTCTTGGTAAGCAATAAAAACATTAATTTTCCAAAGGCAGCCTTAGAATGAAGGATCTGTGGATGCCTTTCCAACAGGATTTCAGTAACAACCAATGTAACTAGTAATATCTTGCTACATTTTTGCACAATCTTAGCCAAAGTTAATTGTTTTTGAGAGGAAAAGGATGAGTGAAAGGAGCTGTGAAGCAGCTAGTGATAGATATTTCCATCACTACCAATTATAAAACTTGTGTTCCTGCAGTGCCTGTGACCCAGGTGAAGAATTTGCAGAAGACTGCTGCAAATTGTGCTAGCCAAATATCAAACCAAATAGTATTTTAGCTATCAACAAAGCTATGTCTACAAATGCACAAGTTCATAAGACAAAAAAAAAAGCTGGTTATTTCTAGGAAAGTGAGGCCTTTAAATCAGTTCTTACGTCTGTATCCTCTCAGGTTTGTGGGTTTGTTTGGGAGGGGACTTTTTTTGGAGGTTTTGGGGGGGTTTTATGGTTTTCTTTGCTTGTTTGTGGTTTTGATTTTGTTTGATTGTGGTTTTTTTGTTAAATTGTTGCTGTTTTGGTTGGTTGGTTTGATTTGGCTGGTGTATTTTTTTGTCTAACATATTGCATGTACTATTATATTGGGTTTTCCTGGTAAGGTTTTGGTAGCAGGGGGCTGCAGAAGTGGCCTCTGTGAAAGAACACTGGGAGTTGCCCCTATGTCAGACACAGCCTGTTTCAGCTGGCTCTAACTTGGAGCCACTGCTGGCCAAAGCTGAGTCCATCAGCAATATTGGTAGTGTCTCTATGATCACATATTTAGGAAAGGGTAAAAACTGCTGCACAACAGCCACTGGGAGAGAGGGACGAGAATATGTGTGAGAAAACACTGCAGACACCAGGGTCAGTGAAGAAGAAGGGGAAGGAGGTGCTCCTGGCACAGAAGAGCTTCCCCTTCAGCCCATCATGAAGGCCACAGTGAGGAAGGCTGTCTGCTTGCGGCCCGTGGAGGTCCACAGTGGAGAAGAGTGAAGCAGCCCATGGAGGACCCTGTGCTGGAGCAGGAGGACATGCCCCAAGGGGAGATGTGACCCCATGGAAAGCCCACACTGGAGCAGGTTTGCTGGCAGGATCTGTGGCCTTGGGGGAAACCCATGCTGAAGCAGTCTGCTCCTGAAGGACTGCACC
>NW_008682077.1:20859-39361 GCF_000695815.1 Acanthisitta chloris
GCCACTTTGGGGAAGTTTTTATATCCTGTGGGAGGGACCCCACAACTGGAACAGGTAAAGTGTATGAGAATGAAGGAGTGGCAGAGACTGCAGCTTTCTTTTCCCATTCCCCTGCATTGCTTGGAGGGAAGAGGCAGAAGAGCTGGGAGTGAAATTAAGCCTGGAAAGAAGTGACTGGTTCAGTGAAGGTGGTGTTAAATTTGTTATTATTTCTCATTATTCAGCTCTGCAAATGGCAATAAATTAACTAATCTTCCTCAAGTTGTGTCTGTTTTGTCCGTGATGGTATTTTCTGAGTGATCTCACTGTTTTTGTCTCTTGAGCTTTTTTTGGTATTTTTTCCTCCATTCTGTTGATGGAGAGGGAGTAAGAGAATGATTTGGTGGACAACAAACCAGACAAGGTCAACTCCCCACAACCATTATGAAAACAAAAGAAAGGTAACTATTATTATGAATTTTAATTACATATGTGAACACTCAGAGGAACACAGACCACATGCTAATGCCACTGACTTAAAACATTTGTTAAATGGCACTCACTGACTGAATCAATGGGACTGGTTGTTGCCTATTAACCTAGGGCAGCATTCTACTTCTGTACTTCAGTAAGAAACAACATGAGTGATCAGCTGAGACATTTATCATATACAGTAGAATGAATTATTAAGCTGAAGGAATGTGTCATGTGGTAGGCAAATGCTGATCAACTGTGTGCTTCAAAAAGAAAATACCCAAAATGCAGAAATCCCAAAACATATTCTTAATTTAAATGCATTGGTAGCATCATTAATTGTTTCCAGTTCCCTTCTGTTTTGCTGCTTTGCCTTTTAGTTTTCCACAGTCCTTAAGACTAGAAAAACTAGATCATACATCAAAACCTTCCTTTCGTTTCTCAAACTGATGGAGAAAAACTCAGCTGGGAAAGAAACTCATTATTCAAGCAAAAAACAGACATCAGCATAGCCTGATCTCATTTGTGCCATTCTCTGTCAAGCTATAATTTGTCTCTTCCTATCTTCATTGTCAGCAGGGAGTAATTTCTATGGGTTTCCTCTTCCTTGTGGAGCTTGATGCTTTCTTTTTGTTTAGCTTTTAGCATAATTATATTTGGAATTTGCAAGGGGCATTTCCAAGTTAGGTTTTTTTACCCTGTCTCATTGGGAATCCCTGGAAATGTGCATCTATTTGCCATACAAAAGAGTTCAGATATATCCACTACAGGGAACAAAAAGAAGTAGGGAAATATTTGGACATACTGGGTAGCTAAGCTTTTAGCAGCAATCTGACAGCACAGAGGTGGTCTGCAAGCTCCCATACACTTCTCATGCTTCCCAGGTGGCCTTTATGGTTCTGTGGTACATAAATCTTTTGGCTAACATGATCATCATGTTACATAAGTGAAAGTTTTAAATGGCAAGGACAGCTCTACTAAAAGGAACATTTTCTGATCAAGTTTGTTCTTAATCCAAAATTATTTGCTATTTTTCTGCAGATCTTTAGCATAATGAAGTACCAGCAGGCATATGATTAACATCTGCATGCCCTGTAAAATGCTTTTCTGCATTGGATTTGCTGTTTAACAAAATATACTCCACAAAATACAAGATCACCTGCAAGTACAATATCTTGAACAATGTCATGTACTCCTACTCTTTCTTCAGAAGCAGTCCCTCAAAATGTATTAACAATTATAATATTATTTTGCCAAACAGTGTTGAAACAGGAAAAGATTCCTTTTCACATAGTATACATGTGTAAATGTGATGTATTTTTTGCATGTATACATACATATGTCTGAACACACATACTTATACATATAAATAATGACATCTTTCATTAGATTGTAATTGTCTCATTTCCCTTTTAATTCACATCAGTGTATTAAAATCATAGAGACTGAGCTCTCTGCAGTAATATTCTGGGGTATGAGTCCAGCAGCACTGAGAGATTAAAAGAGGCTTGAGACAAAAATAGTGGTAAAGTGATGTCTTTATTGTACATATACTTCATATACTTGTAACAATTGACAATGCTACCACACTTCAGTTGAACAGTCATTAAATTAATGGTGCTGTTATAAGATGGGTTTTTTTTTTTCTTTTACAAACATAAGAAATATAAATATGCAACCTGGAAGTCTGGTGAGAGTGTTTTGCTGTCCTGGGGAATATGTAACCGACTAAAGTCAAAGAGCAGAAGCCAGGGCAAGGCTGTGAAAGGCAATGCTTTTCAGAGACCATCTCTCATCCAACTGAATACACTATCAGATAAAAGCAACCAGCAGGATTATACTTTGTCATGTCTAAGATTAAGCCTACTTAATACTTTTCCTTCTGAAAGCAGATATTACAGCTAAAACCTTTAAGAAAGTAGACTGCTTAAATATTTAATCTTTCATGTGTTTTGCATATAGCAATAGATGTAATTTCTTCAAGTTCCAGTAAGAACTTTGTCAGTTTAATTTAAAAAAACCTTTGTACTAAGCATGTTTGCTTTAATCACACTTTCAGCTCTTTGGGGGAAGTCAGTTGAAGCATGAAAATGACATTTAATCTTTGATAGGGATCAAAGGGGAAATAATCAGTGACAAAATCAGGTTGTATCTTAAAGCACTATATATTGCTTATTACCTATAACAAATTACAAACTGTTACTTTCATGATAAGATTTTTGCAGAGACAAATATTTATTTGTTTGGGGTTTTTTTTCATGAAGACAGGAATAACAATTTCTGCTTCTGCTTTATTAATAAGAAAAATGTTATAAAGTTTATTCTGGTTATTGTAAGTGTGAGAAATTTTGACTGTATGTCATATCTATTATATACCTATAGCTAAATACAAACACACACGTGTGTGTATATATATATAGATAGAACTGCAGAGTTAGAAATAGAAAAGACCTGTTTACCTGCTCAGTTCAGACCTTCTATAAAGTAATTACACTATAGAATCTCTCTCAAATCCCTTATAATATTTCTGGGGTGCATTAAAAAGAAAAAAAAAATTAGGGGAGAGGATCAAACATGAGAACCTAACAATTTCTGCTCTAATAGTTGGCAGCTTTCAGGAGACTCCAGAATGAGGCAGGTATTCTAAAAACCTGTGTGATAAAGGTGACCTTTGAAAGACAAATAGAAGTGTTCTGTTTTAACTTGGAATCTTTCACTATTAGCAAATCCTGACATGCTAATGTTGAAATCTGGGTCCATGGTCAAATAAAACTTCTCAGAAGTAGTAGTTTCATGAAGAAATGAGACACTCACAAGGCACTTCAGATCCAGACTGTGATCCAGAGACCATAAATGGTAGGTAGTTTGGTTCAGAATGAAATAATTCACAGTAGGAAAAAAAATTTCTTTTTACACTGAGTGGTTTTGAAACAAATCACTACTTCATTGTCAAAGCCTTAGTATTGTATTAAAGATGGAAAAATCCATCAGAAACTACAGTAATCTTTATTATAAATGACAGTAGATAATATAAGTAATATAATTTTTGTATGTGAGAGCTTCTTTCAAAATGTCTTCTGAAGAGTTGCAACTCCATGTTTTCTTTTGGAAAAATAATAGGATTGCTGGATCTATATTGCTGATATTTTTATCTAAGACAGTAAAGACTGGAAAATATATAATTCCAGGGTACACTCCATCTTCTTGCAATCTCGTAGAGGAAAGTGTTCAATGCTAGAAGAATAGCTAAGACTACAATCAAAATCATCGATCAGCTTGAAATTACCAATAGGGGTGATTATCTGGACTACAGATTTATAGAAATTTTGTTTCTTTCCGTTGTTTTATCAGAATTTATGGGGATTTTCTGACCATGAATAAAGCGTCACTCCTATAAATACACTTTAGGAAACAGTAAACATTTCTGAAATCTCATGGAACAAAGATTTGAACCTGAATTTCACATACCCTTATGAAAGAAATGTCTTGTATGTACATGTGTTCAGAGCTCCTTTTAAATCTTCTTTATCCCTTTTCCTTCCTATACTTCTTCAAAAAACTATTTTCTTCCAACACTTTTTACAAATGAAGGACTTCTTTCCCCTCAGATCAAAGATGTAACGTTTCATGAAGTTTGTCTCTAAGGAATGGTGGGAGTCTTGATGAGTTAAATTAATATTCGAATGTAAAATTTAGCCATACTGTTTTTATTTACAGTTAATTATTCATTGATAATGCACAATGAACACAAGTAGATATCTTTCTTTAATTCTAATGTTCCTGAAATGATGGAGATTGAAAATGAACAACAGAAAAGGCTTAAATCACCAAGTTGGAGATATACATGTGTGGCAGGAAGAATCAAATATTTATATTTCACTTAAGAAACATTTAACCATTCATTCATCCTGAGACTACAGGCTAGTGCTTAAAGCACTTAACTACATTATACAAGGGAATAGTTTAGATCCCCTCAGGCAGAGAGAAGAGAAATATTCAGGGCTCTCCCATCGCCAGAAGTGCTCGGAGCTCTCCCGCAAGGGGAACCATCAACCATGCCAAGAGAGTTGAATGACAACCTTTTGTTGACTAGTTCTTTAGTTCCACAGCCTAGGCTTTATAGAGAAAAATGATTTCTAAAGTTAATTTGGAATTTGATTCAAATCAAAACAGTTCTGACTTTACATTTGTTTGGGACAAAGAAGGGTTAAATTTTATCTTTTCGCAGGTTTCTAATACAGATCCATCCAAGCTAGCCAATAGTGTGAGGGCAGAGCTTGTGAGTTTTGCTTTTAATAAAACATCATAATCATCAACACACAATGTGTCCGTAGTGACCATCCGTAGTAAAAAGTTACCAGACTGAAAGGTCAGCTCGGCAAAGACAGATGCAGCTTCTCGTGGCTGTTGCAGGGGCCAGACTGCAGACAGAACATGGCTTTGACTCCACCATGTGGCCTCACACCGACACAATATGAACTGTCAGCAGACTAAACTCTCAGAACCACTGCACAAACTTCCCTCATATAAGCCAAGGGGAACATAGTAATTCACTGCAGTACTGTTTTACAGTCTGTATGTGAATGACAACTACGTATATTAACAGCAAAGATAGCAACATTTTTTGCTGAAAATAATAGTAGACTAAGCTTTCTGCTTCCATTACAGTCTCTGCAGAAAAGTTTGTGGGGCGATAAATTATTTTGCCATCTTTTGATCAGGTCTTCCCAATTTTTTTACTTGCTTTAGATTATAGTATAGCTTTTTTAACCCCCAAGTTTCAGTTTGATACTTCAAAATAATGTCCTGGCTCCCCATGTAAAATTGCCTGACAGTTCAAATATGACCAACAAGAAATCAACTGGACCAATTCTGCCCTAATCAACAGCTGCTTCTGCCTTCATTGGGAGTGGGAAATTAAAGGCTATAAACAACAGAGCAAGAAGTAATGAGTGGGATAGTGAGGGCTACAATCACAAAAAGAAAGCAGGATGATCAGAAGCCCATCTCATATGCCTGAAATGCACACAGTGCAGGAAAAAAACCCTGTATGCAGATGTAGTGCAGTGACAGAACTGTAAACTCCAAGATACAATGTGAGACAGCACCAAACTGGAGTGCTGGATGGATAAAGGCTCTTCAGGAAGATCAGTCAGGGAAGACGAGTGGGGCAAGTATACTTGTGCAAAAAAGTGGCTCAAATGCTGATTTCTATAGGATGGGTGGCATGAATGTACCTGGTCAATGAGAAAAGATCATCTGATTCAGGATATCAACAAACAGAATATCTTGCTGGGCATCTGCTACAGATCACCAAATCAAGAACCACAATGGGCCAGTGTTGGTTGTTATTTGTTTGTTTGTTGGGTTTGGTTTTGTTAAAAGGCCTGGGTCCATATAAAGACTTGTATAACAAGTTAAGCTTCTTTTTTTGGTGAGGGAGTGGGTTGTTTTTAGAGTAACCCCAATTTTCAGCATGAAAAAAATTATTGCTATGTGCCCCAATAAGCTGTTTTGGCAGCAGGCATGGTGCTTTCTCTCCCTTTGTTTATGTGGGAGGACTTAGTCATACTGATAAAAACCTAACTGATTTGAGTTTGATAAAGTCAAAGGTCTTCTGCTTATCTGAGTTTTAACATCAGCAATACTACATTTCTCACTGGGAATTTTTAGCCATTCTAAAGCAAACCAAGTCTGAGCTTATGCATTAGTATAAGAGATTTTTGTTTGCACATTTTGACATTATCAGGAATTATTATTAATTATTCTTGATTCTGTAGGAAGAAGCATTCCTTCTACTTCTTTTTTTGCCCCTCCATTTGTGCCGTATTTGTACTATGAGCATATGGATCATGGATATGGAATCATATGGAGCACATGCCTCAAACCACACTTTTTAAGTTTTGAAAGGATCACTTTTAGAAATATCCTAAACCTCTTAGAGTAGCAAATGTGAAGGTTATAACTAGCAAGTTCTTTTCACTTTGTTCAAATATTTACTTCATAAGAAAATAGTATTTGCAGTTATATATAAGAGGACCAAATGCTATTTGAGATATTTTCTTTTCCTTTCTTGCAGCTCATATTTCATTTTCTTATTTTCACTTGTGGTTGCAATTTTAATATGGGCAGCTAGATTAATCTATTAAAACCAATTTATACCAAGACCAACTGAAAACACCATTTGGAAAAAACGTGAAAGCAAATTAGTAATTTAACCATAGACACTGAGAAGCAGAGCAACATTTTGGTTCTTTATTCTGTTCACAGAAAACTCATCATCACTGCTTTCAGCAAAGACCACATGGTACCAGAGATCCCAAACTGTAAGAATATTGCCCCTCTGCTTTAGTTTTAATTTAGCCACTTATAATAAAATTATCTCAGCATTTGGGTCTTGGATTGTTTTCCAGACTGTTGCTCAAAGCTCTTTTTTGCCTGGGTAATTAGAGCTTAGTCCAGAGCAGGAGGACAGAGAGAAGGAGACCAGCATTGCCCTCCAGGACAACTAGCAGCACCAGCTGTCACACAAGCTGCTGGCTCTTGGCTCCTCAATTGCTCATGCAGAAGGAGAGTGCTTTGTTTTCCTCCACTGCACTTTTCAACAGGGCAGTGCAATCAATTAGTTTTCTTCCCTGCCATGATGAATCTTCAGCCTGTACTGCCACCTGCTCCAGTTCTTCAACACTTATGCTGCTTACAGCACCTCAGGTCCATAGTGCTGTCACCCCGTGGTGGGCTGAGAGCCTGGACTTGGGGCAATTCTGAGCAGAAAAGGTTTGCTCTGGAAACCCCAGATGAGTTGCTTCTGTACTCCTGAAGTTGAGTACCTTGAATGCAGCTTAATGCCCCATTTCAAGTCACTTCCAAACCTGCACTTCTACTGCTTCTAACCAAGGACTGCAGGCAGGCAAAGAAGTGGCCTAGTTGCAAAACAATGAAACAAAATACAAGTTCTATCAACCAAGTCCAAGAAGGGGAAAAACGGGTTAGAGTACAAAAAAACCCAGAGCAACCTGACTAATCATTTTAACCATGCTGTTAATGGAATGTCAATGCAGGCTTGTGTTTGCTGTCTGTGACAAAAAAAAGAAAGAATAACAACAAGGAATTGCTCTTTCATTATGTCTTCGAAAAAACAGCTAAATAGAAACAAATTTCCCAGCAGAGCTGTATTAAACATTTATGCTTTTACAGCTTTGCTCATGTCAAACAATACAGAACAGCATTCCCAAGTTCTGGTTGATGGAGAAAAGCTTGCTGTACAGACTGGCCTCGACACAAAAAATTAATGATATCATTGTAATTAATAAAACATTCAATAAAAGCAAGATGGAAAATGGCTGCAATAGAATATAACCATGCTAATATTTCTGCATTTATTCAATTCCTTAGGTATGGGGCTCTGTGAGAATTCCAATGATGTGGACCATGGTAATCAAATAGACAAGTGCAGAAAAATGACACATTTCTATAAGCAGTCACTTTCCAATTCTAAGAAGACTCTCCATACTAGAGTTAGGTCTGCAGATTGAAAATCTATTGAAAACACTCTTTTTAGAGATTCAAATTCCTGTTTGAGCTAATGTTAGTGTTTATCACAACAGAAAAAATTTACTGATACAATTTAACCGGGAAGATAAAATATTTCAGTGCAGTAATGCATATGTAAGCGACATCATAAATAAAAGGACATATTTTTCTCTTTTACCCTCAGCATCCTTGACAATACCACTTGGAGATTTGGGAATTTATCTGGCTTGTGAAAAGCAAAAATTTCCCTCTGGAGTATTCATGAAAAGAGTATTTTTTTCTAACGGGGTAATCTTCTTGAGTTTCTGCAAAAGCTACTTTTCTGCATTCCTTTCAGTTATGAAGTCACTAATGCTATTTCAATGCTCATCATGTTGCAGATGAGCCTAGCAATAGACTCCGGATCATTTCTGGTGCCTAATGCTCGCCCCAGACAGTATCATGGCACTAGGTATGATATCAAGCAGACTTATCAGAAGGAAGAAGTCAGGTCTGGGACAGGGCAAGGTAGGAGCAAAGAAACAGATAAAAGTGATCCAGAGTCTCTTCTTGAGCTCCTTCTATATATCTGAGACACAGCCAAGAATCTAAGCCAGAGTTTAAGACAGAGTGAATCGCAGTTATGTTTAGCTAATAAAGCTTTGTTCTTTTTTCACAACTTTTACACAGAAGGATGTGCCAATGATGTAGCTCATGAAGAAGGAATAAGGCTCTGCCAATTCCCTAGAAATGCTGCACACAGAAGATCACTGTGTATAAAGATCTCACTTGGCTACAATCATACTTAAATCATCACAAAAAGGAAAGTATGTGATCAGAAGGCTTAGTTCTTAAACTCTGCTGAAGAAAATCGAGTTGTCAGTATGACTGCTAACAATTAGCTTGGCTGTAGATCAACAGACAGCCTCAGTACTTGTCTGATCACCAGCAATGTTTAGTGAAGCAAACCAAATTCAGGCACAAACATCCAATACACAGGGCTTAGGTCCTATTCATACTACACCAGTTGAGCTTGCTAGCAGATTAAGTGGAAGAAGGAAGAAATTTGCCATGTCCCATGGTTAGAATACTGGCCCTTTTTTTCTCGTAAGTCAAAAGTGTCATAAAAATATATTATCCTGTCTTGGATTTCATTATGCCTGTACAGTTTTTCAATAATTTAGTAGAGGCAAAAATAATATATTTATCCGGAAAAAATCTTACCTGGTTTCCATTGCAGAATAAGCTTGTGACCATTGAGAGCAGTAGTTTGGTAGGTTTACCTACCATAGTACATTTAATGTGCTCTAAACTTTCCAACCCAACTGTATCATTTAGAGGTTGTGATCTCAATGGGCCAGAGACTTTATGAAGTGTCTTAAGATAAGACCTCTGAAGTGTATTATCACAACAAAGATAAATCACTACCAATAATATATCTGCTTAAATTACACTTTACTCTGATGGCTAAAAACCATAAAAAAATTGGAATAAGGCTGACAAAATTCTAAAGACTTAAGCATCTGAATGAATTTTTTACAAAAATTGTAAAACAAGGTTGTATCATGTAGAGATCTAAGGATGAAAAGGTTTAAACATCAGAATCTGCTAAGAAATCCCAAGCATTTGCAGGCAACATGATCTATGATGTCTGCACAAGTGCAGGAATTACTTTAATGTGTCTAACAGAAGGGCAATTTAAGGGGAATTGGTTTTGAGTACTCCTCCTCCATTAGAGCCCAGCATGAAGTTTAACTTTTATCCAATGCCTGATTTGTTTTAATGCTGAATGATTCATGATTCAGTCTCATTTCATGTCAGCAAAGCAGGATTCTTTTTTATTACTGTGACTCGATAACTTAGCCAAAGGAGAATTTGAGTGGGTTTGTTGTTTTGGTTGATTTCCTTGGTGCCCTAAATGAAAATCTGATATCAATGATTTGAATCTAGGAAATATTTAATTTTGAATACTGAGAATTAATGCATAGTTTTTTAACCAGTTATTCTTGTGCATTACAAGGTGCCCATGCAGTGGTTTCTTTCCTTTGATATTATGGATATTTAAAGCTGCCTTTGGAAGCTGGGTCAGAAACCAGACTGTTTTCTGTATTTCTATATACTGAAAAAATCTGTATATTACCCCTGGTTTCACAGTTTTGTTCAGAGTCTAATAATGCAGAGCTAGGCACATTTTTATAGGAAAACAAGATGTTTTCTCATTTGATATCTGTTGTATCCTAGATCCTTGGCTTTACAGTGATGTCAGCCACATGCTTGGTAGTGGTTTGGAATGTTTTCCATAGGCATATTTTCATATTTTCCTATTTAATTGTAGTAGTTACTTAAATAGCAAAAGTGACTTAGCTCTACAGGTATCAGACAACTGCTTTCCAGTTGCAGCATTCATATTCTCAGGATAAATTGTAGCAACTAGTTTTAGGCTGACTTTCATTGTTTCAAGGACCTCATCTTGTGGTGCATGCACAAATACCATTTTTTATAACTTCTAGGTCAACAGGCTAATTATGCAAGACAGTAATTTGTAAAAATGTTAGGGTAAAATGCTACTCAACAGTTGGAAAAGACACCTAAGCTTGCCAGTCCTTCCAGTCCAAGGGGCTATAGATGGCAGAGTGAGATTCTTCTTGTGTATGTTGGCTGTCTGAACAAAGCCACATAGGCATCTTAACATGGAGAGGGATATGTAGCCTCCGAAAGTGATTCCTTCTGTTTACATTTCTAGCAGAAACTTAGATGTTAGGGAGTTAAAACTGGATCAGAGTCATCTCATTAACAAGTAGATGACAGGACTGGAATTATGCAGTCACAACTTCAATTTACCCATAAATTCACTCTTTTTCTATCTACAAAAACACCTTTACATCATTGGAATTTTGTAATGGAATATCCCTAGAAAACTGATTATATTCTTTTCTCATTAGCATCTAGACTATTGCAGAAACTGCTTTACTTCCCTAAACAGGACAAGTAAGTCTACAACATTTTATTACCTCCAGACAGGTTTGTATTCTGAAGAATGTGAAGTGCAAGACAGAAGCTCTTCTGCTTCAAGTAACTTTTGTTGTTGTACAAAGTCTTTTTTTTTTTTTAAATATATATAAAAGCTGGGTGTTGGGACAGGGATAGAGGTGTGGAACTGAACACGAGGAAACTTTCACTACGTTCTCACAGAGATGAAGCTATGGCCAGGAGGACAAATTTCCTGATTGCCCATTGTTCAGCCAATAGAAAACACTGGTAGCCACCAGCTGTGAGGCAGATTTTTCCAGAGACACCAAGTACTACACTCTCACCAAAATGAGCCCACATGTTTGCCCTCCCATTGCTCAAGCTACACCTGCCTGCCCACTTCCACATGCTTCATCTGTTGCCGTGGACAGCCTCTGCAGATGAAGATCACCCTGGCACATTTCTGAGGAAAACCCTTCCAGTGTCTGTAAATGCATTGGCATTGCCAAGGCTGATGTATTTCTAGAGTCTGAGATCTCTCAAACTGCTCCCAGGATCAGTCAGTGTAGTAAGAACCCACATGAAGAGGTTAAATTACAGGCAGTGCTCTTTCATTTCTCATTGCTGACTGAGGGGTAGTTAATATGTAACCGTTGCTGGAAGAGGTAGAAGGAAGCTCAGGCAATATTTTCTCTGAACACCTTGAGCCAAGAGGTCAATCTCCAAGACTGTCTGAATTTATTGGCGAAACGAAGTAGCATCATGACTTGCTTACTCACACCATGACCGACATTTTAATCTAGCATTCTGCAATGCTTGCAGGATGCACTTAGTCTATGTACTGGTTCAGAGCCATCAGCTGATAGTTATTTTGCATATACACAGGGGGTTTTGCTGGAAATGGAAACTGTTCACTGGCTAAGGTATGAAAAAAAATAACAAAGGGTCATTTCCGTTTGCCAAATGTTGACAAATATTTTTAATGACATTTCTATCCCAGCAAATAACACTTCTTCAGTTTCTGCTAGTATAAATTCTAGTATAAAAACCTCTAAGGATATTTGCTCTTTCTGCTTATGGTGCTTCTGTGCATGCAGCAGTTAACCTAAAGATGTATAAACCCCATGCAAATCCTTAAAAATTGCAAGTATATTTCTATTCTAAACTGATTCTGTTTCTATACAGAAATGGTATCTGGTGGAATTGCATAGCAAAACCACAGAAATACATAGTCTTCACTGTGGTTAGGTCAATTGTTACGTGTTGGAAGTTATCTTGGGGACATTGCTGGGGACAGAGGCCACTGCTTCATGCTTGTCTTGAAGTCACTTATTGTCTTCCTGGGATTGCTGTTGGCCAAATACCAATTACTCTAGCAGGAGTAATTTGGGAATTGGACTAGCAGTATAAGAGATGCTTAGGAACTATTTCTAAAGGCTATTTTAGTACTAATAAGGAACACACACTAAAACCTAACCATCCTTTGGCCTTTAAAATGAGTGACATGGGGTAGCCTTTGCTGATATGTTTCTCTAAGTCCAATGCATTCACATTTTCATATGGGAAATGATCTCCAGACTCTATTAATGCACTTGAACTGAGGTTCAGGGTTCAATGGTTGGTTGGCTGCTGATTGGCCTGGATCAAAATTGTGATGAGGAATCTGCCAATAATTAACTGTATAGGTGATTGCATCATTAGTTTGTCCTTTGGCTTGCTAGTTCACCGGTACCGATGCAGCCCAGGAGAACAGGGCAGAACCATGGCCTGATGAAACCAAAGAAAGCCTACATCTGGCAAGTTTGTGTCATGTGCTTTCACATCTGGTACGATGTGCAAAGTAAATTAAGTTTCTTTGTGAAGAGTCAAAACTACCACTTAGTTCCAGCACCGTATTTGCCATTCTCCGAGTCTGAAATGTATTTGTCTCCTTGGAAACAGAGATATTATACCTCTCTTTTAATCTAAAGGCAACACAGTTACCAGAGATGTTACTTAGAGGAGAATTGAAACACACAACATTGCATTTTAGTCAAATCATCTCCTAAAGTGACACAATTATCATTCCATTTCTTCATCACCGACTGCAAAGCTACAGTGCAGGTGCACAGAAGGAGACACAAGTCAGCCATCTACTAGATAAAACCCCCATATATTTCTCACAGTCAGAACCCTATTTGTCTGTTGTTCAGTTCCGGGAGCTGGATAGCCACCACTGATGACTTCAGATAGGATTTTGTGTTTTCTACCAGTGTATGATAGAAGAAGGAAATAGGAAGGTCCGAGTGCTTCAAGGTCAGAAGTCTACAGTAGTTATTCACTTCTCAAAGACAGACTCCTCTGCCCTCACAACCTAGCCTGAAACACCTTCCATGATTGCTGAGAAATTCCCTGAGCAAGAAAACTCTTACAGCAGCTTCCCCTTTGCTCAGTGTTTGCTAACACTCATTTGAATGCCAAGTGACTATTCAGTTCAACCATGTTTACAACTCTAAGGATTTTTTATTTATGAGCATTCATACAAACAGGCTTTTTGTTCACACAAATGCTTGCTGAAGGGCTATTTTTCATATGAATACCTGCACTCAGAAGGAAACATGGGTATTCAGTCAGAGAGAAAATAATTGCTACCTCTTGCTATTTATTGATTCTTACTCACATATTCTAAAAGCTGCCATCATGTGTTTTGCAAAACAATATCTGGAAATTAGATGGCCAGTCACATGCCAAAACCAAAATGTCAGTAGATTCTGGCACTCCTGCTTAGGATGAGTAATATCTCATGAACAGCTCTGTTGACCTCAGTGGAACAATTCAAAATGAAGCATTAGTCCACCAGGTAAAGCCACAGAATCTAGCCCAAACCAGAAAATACCTGTAGACTGCATGCAAAAAGCAGTGGCTTAAGCTCTATGGTAATACCTAAGGACAGGGACTTTTGGGGTTTTTTTGGTGTTTTGGTTGGTGTTTTTTTCCAGAATGCCAGTCTCATTTTCTATGCAGTTTCTATGCACCAGCAAAGCTTCATACATCCACAGAAAATTTGTCTGCCATAAATAACATCATAAGCTCTGTTATCATTCCTTTTTTTTGCCCAAGGGACAACAATCCTTAAAACACCAATGTCACCTTCTGCCGTACTTAAAGTTTATATGAAACTTAGAACATTAAAGAAAGAATGCAAGTGAGGAAATGACAGAATTTGAAATGTAACCTGTTGAAATAACTCATTTTATGGTGAAAGAAATCCAGGGTCTGATGCTGAAAAGGAGTAGGGCATCTGCAACCTCTTACTTTAGCATTCATTCCCTACAAAACATCCTCACTGCAAAGGCTTCAGTCTCCTATTTCCTACAGAGAAAATATAGTTTGCATATAAAAAGATAGTGTTAAGGAAACTCAGTTTTGCACTTTAGGAATAATTTTCACTTTATAACTTGGAACCAACTAAATCAAATTTTATTTCCTATCTTGTTCTCTGGAACTGGAGAAGCAGATTATAAACTCCTTTTCTCAGTGTCTGCCTCCCTCTCCCATAGCCTTCAGGTCCTTCTACAGCCTCTCTTTCCAGTCCTATTTATCTCCAGCTGGTCCTGCTTGTGTCTAGGGGCAGGCAATGACTACACATGAAGAGCTTACATCTATGCATTGCTACGGTTCAAGAATCTGACCTATCTTCTCTTCCAGTACAGATTTTTCAATACTCAGTGAAGAGAGTCAGTTCACAGGATACTCCCTGCTCTTCCTCCCAACTGAGCATTCCTGTGCTCCCCAGCCTGCAGCTCTCCTACACCATGCTTGTGCCTTGGGGGGACCCAGGCCTGTCTGATGAGGGTACCTTGCAATAAGATATATACTGGCAAGATTTACGTAAGATTATGAGATAATTTCAACACAGTTAATCACAAAAGTTTGGAAAATTAGAAACAGTTTGGGTTTTGCTGATTCCTCTAAAAATTGTAAAGTATCAGTTTTAAAACCTACGCTTTTCCAAATTCCCCACATTATCATAATTAAATGGACAGACATGCCTGTGTTTGACACAGAAGATTAATTATTGTTTTGTGCTAAGAAAAACATTGGAGAGTGGGGAGGCACATGATATGTGCAAGTATGGTACTAAAATTCAGTCTTCTGAACATATAACTTTAGCCTCGTGCAGTTGCCAGATAACATTTCTGAAGTTGTTGAGATATTAAAAGGGTGGCAGTTTATTATGAATCCATTTATATTTTGTCAGACTGTTAACAAGATTTGTGTTATCTGTATCATGCAACAGGAAGGCTGCTGCAGAATCCATAATAACTTCTTACTGTGCATGCCAAATTGCTGGTGCAATTGGCAAAGAGAGGAAAGGACTTGGAAGATTATATTAGTAACAACCTACATGAGTTGAGAGCCAAGTTACCCAACCCTCTTTTTACTGTTGCTTGATTAAATTCAGACTACATCATCAACCCATCAAATATTTAAATTATCACAGACTTCAATATTATACTAAATTCTTAGAGTTAACAGGCTATGAAGTAGATACACTTCTGATTCCAAACATGAATTTTTTTTTTTATGTGTTTCACACACATTGATCTACACATATTTAATCAACGATTTTTTGCATGACAATATAAATATATCAAAAGTATAGAACATGTGTGTGGGTCTATCTGTGTATACCTACAGATGCCCTGGTATATATGGTGTCATCCTAACTATAACTGTCTTGACTCATTCTTCACTTGCTCCTTTCTCTCCAATATAGCTCCTGAAAGACATAATTTGTCACCAACTTCCGCTGTCTTCAGTCATCATTTGAAGTGTAAAGTGCATCTCAGTGAGACCCTTCATAAGGTGATAACATATCAACAGGGAGGCAATATATTGATAGTCAGAGAAATTTAAACTCTTAAGGCTAAATAGAGCTGACAAACCATTGCTAAAATTATTTAACTCTTTTTGAAACAGGGATCCTGTGAAATTAAAATGCTGACACTGAGGTCTATCACCAGAAAGGCACTTACAGAAATGTTGTGTTTCTGGTACATCTTATGCTTTCAAAGTGCCATCATTTAAGGATTAAAAAGCCATGCTAAATATGGTTTAGGATACTCAGCACTTTGCAAAATTTATCTTATAAGTGGAAGTCATAAACTTCCCATGTTAACTTTCCCAATTTAATGGCACAAAATGAGCTAAGCAAGAAAGAATGGCAGGCATAGAACACAACATATATACGAGGAAATTTTTCAGAATGAAACATAACAATAATCAGTCAGATTGTGCATGGTGACTTCATCTACATTTCCCAAGACAAAACACCAAGGTGATTTGAGCTGAAGGATAAGACTTACTAATTTAGAAGTAAGACTAAACTTATGAATCTGCAGGCCATACACTACATCCTATCCTGGACAAAGGAGACAATGCTGAGTTACAGCTAGTGATATATATTCACCCCCAAACCACCAACAGGTGTGACATCTCCAAAAGGAGTGAAAACAATGCCATATTTGCATCACGCCTGCCTGTGCTGGGCAGATTTAGTAACTTCACGTTGATTCCAGATAGATTATGTCATTAACATAAATATGAATTGTAGCCAAGAGAGGGAGATAAAGAAGCACTATGTCACAGTACATAGTAGCAGAGGTGACAATCAAATTATATAACCTGAAGAAGAGCATCCTGGCCACACCAGGTCCTTCTCCTCTGTTCTTGGGGTTGTCAGTCATTGACATCTGCTGGTTTGTAGTTAGACAATTATCCTTTTTCCCAATTCTAAGTTTTGCACAGAGAGTTCACATAGACTACAAGTTTAGCAAAATCAACTGCCTTACTGCCAACTGATCACCAGTCCCTGTCAGATCCTTAGTGTTCCCAAGGATTTTTACAGATTCAGCATACACAGAATTGACCAAGAATCATCATTGTTCTCTGTAACTGCCATGCCTTATTTCCACTAGCTTACATTTCCCTTCTGAATTTCCACCAACCACACTTGGGAAGTACTGTAATATTTTGGAAGTTTGCAACATACTCACTGGAACAAAATAATCCCTCTGGATACTTGATAATAGCTGGGCTGTCTGTTAATTTCCAGTTTCATGTAAAAGACTTTCTGAACAAACTTTACAAGAAGCTTGTTTAAACCATAATATTGACATTCACTGTGCTACAGATAATGGAAATGTTACTTTATAAAAAAAGTTATTTCCTAACATTTAGAAATTGTGTTATATATTGCAAAGTCCAACAACCACACTCTCATATATACATGTAGAAAGAAGGATTTGGCCACTAAAAAAACATTTTGCCTCAAAATCTAACTGGCGACAGCAATTCAGTAGCTGAATATATCACTGACCGATATGATATTGCCACGGTGATTTTTGAAGATTTAGTAGAAGCAACTGAGTTCCATAATTATTGTTGACTTTCTGAATACACTGTCTCAATCAAAACCTTTATTTGAATTATTCATTGAACACTGTGAATAGCACAATGTCAAAGCTAAATGAAGATTTTGTTTTAGACTGTGGCCAAGTCTCTTTTTTTTCCAACTCAGATTAGAGTTATAAATTCCTATAGATGAACATAGCATAGCATGCTTGACCCAGAGGTCCTTATCTCTTTTAAAGCTGTAAGTGTGTCTAAGCTCTTGTTTCAGGAACTTGGATTGATGTAGTTGTATTGGAGTTTCCTATACATTTTTACATGCTGTGAATTATCTGTGGGAGTATTTTTTCTTTCCCCAGGAAAAGGCTAGAGAGAGTTTCAAAGAAAAACATTATTCCTACCCATCCTCAAGCATTCATGCTCAAAAGTTTAGTACCCAGATCATCAGTTTTTCTCTTCTAGTCTTTCTTTATATGAAGTTTAGATAATTTCTTTTAAAAATCAGATCTTCTTGAGAAAATTGTATTTTAAATTTAAATTTAAAGTCACTAAGAAGTTTTTAGTCATCTCACTCTTCTGGTTCAGTTGTAGAAGTACAACCTCGTTCTTCACACCAGTTAGTTTTATTGATATAAAGTATATATTAGTATATTCTTTTCAGGTGTGAAGGTAAAAGGTGCCTAAATCAATGACTGGTGGATGTCACTGGTTAGCTGTGCCGATAGAAGTCATACATAACCCAGACTTCATACTAGCATTCTGCCAAAACTTTCAGCTCTCACTGAGGATTAATTCTTTTCAGTATTAAGAGAGGGGGAAAAAATTTTAAAAAATAATAGAAAAATGGACAAAAAAACCCTAGAAGGATTGTGTTACTCAATAGTTTCCTGTGTAGCAGCTACAGACTTCAAGTAATGTTATCACAGTAACTTGCAAACAGTGATCATGGGCCCACCACCTTCTCTAGCACGTGTTGAGCTCACAGGATACCTTAGCCAGGGTGAAAAGTGAAAGTAGTAACCAATACCTTCTGTGTAGTAGGTGTGTTGGTGCCCTGCTTAAAGCAGGAGCCAAATTGTACCTGTGATTTTGTATCAGGACTCCTGGTTCCAAGTGTTTCAAAGTTAGGTCAGATGCTTTTACATATACATGTATGTGTGTGTGTGTGTGTGTG
>NW_008682078.1:0-19297 GCF_000695815.1 Acanthisitta chloris
TGGTGCTCTCTGATCCCTTCAGCTTTTTGTTCAGCATGTGCTCACCTTGTCTTGCAGTGTTGTTAGCTCTGAGAAAAGGCAAGTTTACTTTCTGCTTTCATGTGGAGTGGACTGATGGCCACATTTGAGCTTTGACCAGTGTAAATAGGTTGGCCAAAAAAATTGCGGAAGTCCCATTCCTGGAAGTGTTCCAGACTAGGCTGGATGCAGCCTAGAGGAACCTGGTCTAGTGGAAGGTGTCCCTCCCCATGGCAGGGGGGTTGGACTAGATGTGCAAAAAGTCCCTTCTAACCCAGGCCATTCTAGGATTCTGTGATTCTATGAAACAGAAAAGTTGTTTTTGTGTCTCAAACGATGAGTTGAAAAGATGTTGTCTTTTATTTACAACAGACACCTGCAGGGACCAAATATTTTAAAATTAATTTCATTTTGGCTGAACATGCAAGTAAGATGGATTCTTCTTTGTTGTACTATGACAACATTTACAAGAAGAAGAGTTAAATGCCTTCAGTTTTCTTCCCTCTCTCTAGAGGGATGCATACAAACAAATCCCCTATCTTTCCTTCAGTCTGCAATGATCCCAGCATACCTCTGGCCTTCCAGTCCTCTACAGAGAGAAGAACATAGTTCTGCAAGTATCTGTGTTTATAACGGGTATCTAAACTCAACGTATAATCAGGGAAGATTCAGTTTATGGAATCTACCCTAAAACAGGTCCATCTAATTGAACAAAATGAGTCTGTTTGGCAAGATGGGTTTCACCAATGTGACTGCAGAACTGTGCAAATGCCAGTGTGAGGGCAGTGTTAGTACAGGTGAAGAAGAAATATGCTTTCAATTAAGAATAAGATAGAGTCTTCTGGTGTAAAATGGTAGCATAAACCCGATGGAACGTGGTTCCATGATAGTAGACGTCTCCAAGGGAAATGGAAACTCTGCACCTTTGGCATGGATATCATTTCACTGGAGGAATTGAGTAGATTCTTAGGCAGAGAACAGTGAGTGGTGATGGGCAGCTGCATGAATGCAGCATTATTTGTGATCCAGCAAAATGCCAGTCCTGGCTTTAACAAATCTCAGCCAATCTTGCTGTGTGTGGTGGTAGAGATCACAGTTACATTCAGGTACTCTGGCAGGCACTTCCTCTGACAGTGAAGAGCCCTCACACAGCGCGAGGGTCTGTGTCCTGGCAGAGAGGAGAGTAACTATAGACATGTCTGTGCTGTCTAAGAAAAAAATGCTTTTGTTTAATTGTGATGAAAGATGGAAATAGAGTTGTTTAACAAACAAGCATGATCTCTACTCTGAGCTGGGAATGAATGTATGGACTCCTGGAGTGTGTTTCCAAAGTGATATAATCTTTTATAGAGGATGCAGGTCTCTTTCACCAGGGGATTTATTTTCAATTCTCACTGTCTTATGCATGGCAAATACTCTTGCTCTTCAGAGGTATATTTGTCAGTCCCAGGAATAAACCTTCCTAATGGTTTGGAAGATAGAGAGATGATTAACAGGAATTGAATGGCACTGTGGGCAAAGAAATTATCTTAAGGCTTCTGTGAAAAGCAGTTACAGAGTGTTCCTGGAAGGCTCTTCCAGCACAATGCTGATTACTGCCATGCTGAAAGTTGCAGCTGGCTTGTGGCTTATCAGCTGTTTTCTTTTTTCCCTAGGTGAATTAAAACCTTTATAGTAGGAGGAGTCAGCCTGAAAATGCCTGTGTTATTGATAGGTGGAGAAGCTGGTGAAAGATCTAGAGTACAAGTATGATGAGAAGCAGCTGAGGGAGTTGGGGGTATTTAGGGAAAAGGAGGCTTAGGGGGGACCTTCTCATTCTCTCAAGCCACATGAAAGGAGGTTGTAACCAGGTGGGGGTTTGTCTCTTCTCCCAAGTAACAAGAGATAGGACTAGAAGAAATGCCTCAAGTTGTGCCGGGGGAGGTTTATATTGGATATTAGGAACAATGTCCTCATGGATAGGGTGGTCAGACATTGGGACAGGCTGCCTTGGGAGGTGATGGAGTCACCACCCCTGGAGGTATTCCAGGATGAGTAGACATGGCATTAAGGGACATGGTTTAGTGGTGGACTGGCAGTGCTGGGTTAATGGTTGGCCTCGATGATCTCAGAGGACTTTTGCAACCTTAATGATTCTGTGACTCTGTGGGAAGGACAAATCTTTCAGACCTAAGACTGAATACCCTCAGAGAGACCAGTGGCTGATCGAGCTGGAAAGGGCAGTACTTGATGTGGGCGCTTCAAATGTGGTGTACGTCATGCCTACTGCTGCAAGAGAACTAGACCTGTAGTATAACTCATCCCTTGACCACTCAAGGAGGTACAGTTAAGACAAGGCCAACTGTCCTCTATCCACTGGTCCAGCTAATTCTTTCAGGCTGTTTGCTCCTGAAAATATCTGCCCAGCACTGTGTGAGAATGCAGTGATCCACTAGGGCAAAGTGTGGTGAACAATGTCATGTCTTGTACCCAAAAATCATGGGATAACTCTGACAACTCATTTGGGATTTGAAGGTTTGTATGTGCTCTGCTGGTTTATTATTGCAAGGTCTGTAGCACAGAGAACATGAGCTGATCCTTCAGCTCATATTTGAGTTTCAAATCTTCGCATTTGTTTATACTCTCCAGCTCTTTCAGTGTTTCAAGGAGCCATGTATGGTGTTGAAATAATGCAGCATCTGTCTCCTCATCATATTTCGGTTCCTGACTGATGGAAATACCATGAAAGAAGCACATCTTAAATGATCTTAGTCTCATAAATAGCTCTTTGAAACATTTAGAAATCCTGTAAAACCAGAAACACAAACAATAAGATCTGTATATTTAAGCACTGGCTGTGCAGGATATTTGGGTTTATTTGAGTTCCTGTGAATCATTTTCATTGCCCAAGCAATCTGTTTGCAGCTTACTATAACTGCTCCATTGCTGTCCTTCAAAAGAAATGAAAGAAATGTGTGAAGGGCATCCTGAAACAAGTTGAGATGGAAACAAACAAGGATAAGAAAGCAGTGTTGGAAAAAAATTGAAGAGGAGCTCCAGATAACTAACTGTGCCTTATTTCTGCAATTGGTCCTGCTAAAGGAATTGGGAAAGTCTAAGGGGTTATTTTTTCTGATTTCCTGAAAGCAGATATGCTCAGTTTATAATGATCTGCTCTTCTAGCTCAACCTTCAGTGTGTATTTTGGTGGAACTGAAAATTATGTTCTTACTCTTCCTTTGGCATGTCTTACTTTCAAACCTATGGGTTCTAGATGTAAATCAGTGAATTCTGGGTATGTACCTGTTTTGCAGCGAGGAAGCAGAACTACATGGTCTACAACAGCTCGACCAAGGTGATGCATGGCACAAGATAATATGTGCTATTTAAATACCTATCTGTAGCCTCAGGCATATAGAGTGGTAGTCTCTGAACAGCTCCTTCCTCCCCAGGTCCTGCTCTTTGTTCATCAGTGTAGATCCATCAGAGGAAAAAGGCCGATATTAACCATAACACCTTACTGATGATTTTTTTGAATGTCATTACTGTGCTGTTCTGCAGAAACGTAAGCTGATGCACTGATATCTGGGGTGACTTGCCTTAGATCAACCAGGTGTTCTACAGTCAGACCCAGGGGTCAGTAACCTAAGTCTGAGCCAGACTGTAGGACACAGCTCCCTGAGAAACCATCCAGACACTCTGTAGGCTCCTCAATTTCTCCTGCACCTGGAGAAAACTCCTTGCTTGCTCACCTCAGCACCAAACTCAGGCCAACCTGTGATATGAGTTGAGGCACAGCAATAAGTCATGGTTGGTTCATCATCTGCTCCTTCTTGTAAGTCTTATGGAGAGGCACAACACCTCAGCTGCTTTCTCACACAGGGGAAATGGGTACAGGCAAGTGTTCAGACCTTTCTTCGTGTATACATCCTACCCATTCTCCACAAACTTACACACAGTCCTGGACTGAGGTGTCTGTATTGCCCTGGACTCAACGAATTTTTCAGACAACACTGATGAATGCTGCTTTCTGCAGGGCTGATAATCCACTCATATTTTGAAGCATATGTAGACTAAATCCCCCCAGTGATTCAGACTGCTCTCAATATGTGATTCAACTGGTCCACTGAGAGATGATTTCTAGATACTTTGAAAGGAAACAGGCACTGAACAAAAGAAACTCAACCAGACTGAAGTATTTTTAGAGGTAATGTTTACCTTCAGAATGCAGCAATAGAAGTTAAAAAAAAAAAGCCACAAAATATCTAAAATCTTGAGTTGAGAATGTACAAAACAAAGTCATAATAATAAGAAAATTGCTTTACAAAGTCTCAAAATGAATTTAAACAGTAAACATGTAGGAAAGCATGGAAAAACTAAAATAAGGTTTTTGTATATATCGAATAATAAATTACAATTCTAGAAATAAAGAAAGGAAAGCAGTAACCATTCTGACTCAAGCAGAGAATCTTTCATAGCATCTTCCTTTGTGAGAATGGCATTGATAATAACTATAGGTCTTGGCTCGACAATTTTTGATAGCATCAAACACTTTCCAAGTACTGAAAAAGAAATTGATAAATACCCTCTCCCAAGTCCAATGCTGACAGCAATTCTAGATTTTTTTTTTTCCTTTTCTTTTCTTAATGGCTAAGAGAAAACTTATCCAACCCACCCATCAATATGAACTTGTGTATATACATGTATTTAGGATGCCCTTCTTAGGAAAAGAAGGTACTATAAAGGTGTTTTCTTGCCAATGATGAGATTGATTGGTTCTTTAATTGATCCTACCTATCTTTCCTTCTTCATTAGTTCAGAGAAGCCCCATACAACACCACCAGCCCCCCCACCAAACACTCTGAGGGGAAGATACCCTTAGGTGCCCATGGATGGAATTTTCCTTGTGCTTCTTACAGTGTCAGGACTCTGGGTTGTGGTGCAGCACCAAGTCTGTTGGGTTGGCCAAGTGAGGGCTGTTCTCCTCCAGTGTCAAGGCAGACTGCAGCTGTCCTGTCTGTGTGCAAACACCAAGATGATGACCCTGAGAAGTTCTTAGGGTATAGGTGAATTCCTGTGTGTAATGTGGATAAAACAGGAGATATGTTTATCGTGGCCTTTCTTTTTTTTGTCTCATACAGCCCTCTCTTGCTCTCCAGAATCTCCTATTTCTTTGGCTTGGAGTTGCCAAAGGTGACAAAGACCACTCCTGGCTCCTGAAAACTCCCGTTGGTGTGGAAGTCTTCACCTGGGTTCTTCAAGTACCTCCGAAACATGGGTGAGGCAGATACCTCATACTGGGGATGAGAAACCACATCACATGTGGAAGATGTTTGTGTCTCAGATTGCTTGGTGACTGTGGTGGACGAAGTGATGATTTTGTTTCCAAACTGGTCCATTTCCTCATACTGTTCCATGACAGTCCGAGTGGCTCCATAGAGCTTAGACCCATCAGGCCCTGTCTGCAGCTCTAAGATGCTTTTCTGCCTCCGTGGATTTTGTGGGCTGGGGACATTCAGGGAGCAGTATTCTGAAAAGCTTCCTTTCATCTCACAGTGGCAGCTGTCTTTGGAGCTGTCCAGAGAGCCCTTCTCTTTGTCACTGATCACGTGGTTGGCATTGCCAAGGGTGCGCTGTTTCACTGAGCTCAGCCCAATTTTTGCTTGGACGGGGTCTGGTCTCTTCTCAGTGGGGGTTGTGTCATGCCCAGTAGCCCCTGCTGTTGCATGGTTAAAGGAGCTAAAACTGTTCTGAGCAAAAGTATCCCTCTTTCCTGGAGAGTCAAGACAATCTGGTGAAGGGACATCCTGGGGGGAATGTGCTGTCCTTGGTGATTCTGCTGGTTTCCTGGCAGCAGACTCGATGGAGATGTAGGAAGGTGAGGAGGGAGAGCTGACACGAGACTGAATACGGCGGGGAATCTCTAGCTCTGCCTTGGTTGCCTCAGTCCTTTCTGCCACCTTTGCACCTTCCACAGATGTTGCTTCTTCTGTCTCCAGTGTGACTTCCTCCTGCTTGGCTTTGCTTGAGACAATACTGATTTTACGGATATTACTGCTGCTCCCAGAGTTTTGGGTGCTCCCCAGAGACTCCTTAAACAGTCCTGAGAGCCCAGCAATGTCTGACTCAGACTTGAGACTAGAAACAGAATAAATAGCTTTCTTGATGGCTTCCTCAATGTCCTGGATCCGGGCAAGTGTCTGCTCTTTCAGGTGGATAATCTCAGCACTTGCTCGTTCCAGGTCCTCGAAAACCAGCTCCATTGATGAGATGCTATCAGTGTCCTCCTTTGCCAGTGCCTCAGTCTTGTCCTGCTGCTTGGCCTGGTGGGCCTTCTGTTGAACAACCCACTTGGGAAGCTTCTCAAAGAAGCTCTTCAGAGCTTTCACATCCACTTTGCTTGTCTCCTCCTCAAACTCCCTCACTCGAGTCAAGATCTCTTGCAGTTGCTCCTGTCTCCTGAGGTTCTCAAAGATCTCCATAGCCTCCTTGACATTGCCTTTCATGATCTCCTCTTTGTGTATCGACAGCCTCTTCCGACGCTCATCTTCCGTTTCTCCCTTTTTTTTCTCTCTCATAACTACTACTGGCTTCTCCTGGGCATGTGTCTCAGCCTCCCCATCAGGACATTTCAATTGCCCACTATTCCTCTGCTGTTGCTCCTCAAAGGAGTTAATTGTCTGCTGATGGAAGGACATTGATTGAGACATTTGCCTCCTCTCATGCACCTGCTGCACAACTCTCTGACTATCCCACAATCCATAAGAATTAGATACACTTTCCCTTTCCACCTTGGATGAGGCATTTTGTGAAGTGTCATCTCCTGTCTTTGGAGGAGCAGTGTGGTCCACAGGGGAGGTGCTTGACTCAGTTTGTCCTGGCACATTACGTGTCGGGGCTCTACCAGGACAGGTTGGGGGTGATAGTGATGAGCAACTGTTCTCATTTTGGCACAGGTCTATGTGCCTCTGAGCCACCTCACCTGGACATCTCCTTGGAGCAGCTGCTTTCCCACTCATCATTCCCTGCTTGCCTTCAAAACTAGCCACTCCATTTTTTATTGGCTTTGAAATCTTAGCACTGTCTGATTCCACCTTTCCTTGTTCTGCTTTGCTGGCCTTGTACCTTTCTTCTGCCATTTGAAGAGGGGTTTTGGCAGTGTATTTTGGCAACTTTCTTTCTGAGTTTATACCCTGAACTGTGACAGACTTCTTCACAGATGTCTCCAAATTGCAGGATTTTGCCTGAACCTCCCTATAGTCTGATTGTTCATGTACTTCCATGCAGCTTGATCCCAGCTCCATGGAGGGAGGCTTTGGCTTGATGATCTCCCTCAAGCCTGAAGGTTTTGGAGGCAGGGGTGGAGGGATTGGTTTGGTTGGTCTGCTTGTGCTATTATTTGCAGAGGCAGAATGTGCCTCATGTAAGAGGTGTTCAGGTTTTGGAGGGGGAACAGGTTTTTTCCTTGGTGGGGTAGTAATTTCTGGTTTTGGAGGAGTCCTGGGATTCTCTGCAGGACTTTGATCACTGGGTTTGCAGGACAGAGAAGGGAGGGCAGGAAGAGGGGTCTGAAGTGGTGCAGAACATCCTGGGGCTTCATCTTTGCTGGTTGGTAATGGAAGGGCACCATCTCTTGCTGCTTTAGTTGAGGGTGGGCAATGCTCTGTTTTCATCACAGCAACTGAGGGAGGAGGAGGAGGAAAGTCATTATCACCCTGTGACCCTGAATCCACTACAGCAGTTTGGTTACTAATGACTTGAGTCTCATTTTTCTTTTTACACACAGAATAGGACTGCCCTGCATTTCTGTATATCATAGCAGCTTTAAAATCCCCTCTGGAGACATTAATGTTAGACTTTTCCAGTGACTGAAGTGTGGCTTTTAAATTACCTCGGACAACATCCTCCTTTTCTACCAGGCGCTGTTCTGTGGCGGCACTTTGCAGTGCTCTGATAGCTGTTTGTACATCCCCTCTGATAACAACATCTCTTTCTTCTTGCACTGATTGCTCTTTGTAATCAGACTCAACACAAGGGTTTATATAGGCTTTCACGGGTGTGGCAGTATAAAGGCCATCCTTAAGGCTAAAATCTTTACTAGGCACAACTTGGCTTTCCTGGCTCAATAGTTGTCCTCCCTGTACTTCCTCAGAAGCACTGACCTTTTTGTGTGATGCTATGCTCTTCTGAGACACGCTTGTGTGGGTCTTGGATGCCTCCTGGACTCTAGTAGTGGTGGTCCTGGTGGCAGTGCTGGTGCTCTCCTTCTTGGTGGATGAAGAATCCTGTTGGAGTACACTTGATTGAAGGGTCGTTGTCCCCTGTGTGCTGACTGTCTGCTGCCTGCAGGCTGTGTGGACCTCCTCCCTGTTCCTCTGGAACTTGCTCTGGACGTGGTGCTGAATATTTTTAGCTTCTGCTGTTGCTAACCTAAGGCTTTGCATTGCAGCCTGAAGATCGCTCCCAAGGGTCTTTTCTTCTGCCTGGGTCTGACTGGCTTCCCCAGACATGACACTCTGCTGTTTCCCATCCACTTCTGCCCTCTGAGCTGTCACTTGGCTTGGAAATGTTCCTTGCATCATAGTTTTGGGTTCCTTCAAATGGGCAGTGGTGGCTTCTTCTTTCTCTGTCTTGTTGCTGGCATCTGCAACCCTTTGGACTGACTTTGTAGTCACTTTAAGCCCTCCAGACAGAATTTCTTCCTTTCCCACTACTGTGGGCAGGGGCTTCCCAAGACATTGCACAGTGGTGCCTGTCACACCTGCTGCATGCACAGCCTCTTTCTCTAACACACCCTCTCCGCCCATGCTTTCACATGCAAATCCCTCTTTTGCTCCCTCCATAGCCCCTGGCTCACCTTCTGCAATTACTTTCTTTATTTGTTCTTTATTTGGTAAGATATGTATGTTAGCCCCCTGCACAACCCGTGGCTCACTCTCATCTGCCCCCTGCTCTGCTTGGGAAGAGATGAGGGATTGTATCTCCGACTCCTGCTGGAGATTCTTCAGATAGTTAAGATCACCCTTCTCAATGCAGCTTGCAAAAAGTTGGACATTTCCCTTCTCATTGTCCTCACGTTTGATGGTTGCTGCTGCTTTCTGCTCCTGAGAAGAAGCCAATAGATTCCCAATCGTTGACTTCACATCCCCCTTGACAACTTTCTGCTGGACAGAATGGAACTGGAGGGAGTAGAGAGTCATCTTCAGTGATCCTGACTTTGTTTCTTGTAAGATCATCCCCTTTTTGATGGATGCATCTTGACTGAGGAGACCCTGTAAAGCCTTGGCTACATCTCCACTCAAGTCCTCTTTGCCTTTAAGAACTTCACTCTGGTCCAGTAGCTGCAATGGGCTTACTTTGATCTTGCCCTCTCTGTCCTCCTCCACCAGCATACTCTGTGCATCCACATTGGTTCTGTGCAGGAGCTGCAGCATGATCCTTTGCAAATGGCCTCCCACAATCTCCTCTTTCAGGATCTCTGGAGCACCTGGGCTGCTGAGCTGGTACTTCACCATCTTCACACTCTCCATATCATTGGCTTCAATGAGGATCCCATCATGCTGGATAGCCTGACAAGTGCAGAGAGTCTCTAAAGTCTCCTTCATGGTTCTTTCTTTCAGTTCTATTTCTATGCTACCTTCAGAAGCACTAAATTTATCCAAGGGTGTGCTCTCGAAGAGCCATGTTGTGCTTCTCACATCTGCACGAGGGATTGCTTCTTGGGCCCCAGCACTGGCTGTCACCTCTTGGTCCTTAAGGGTGTCCATTGGCTGGGTCTCAAACAACCAAGTGCAGCGTTTTACATCCCCTTTCTGGCTGTCCTCTCTCTGCACTGTAGTCATAGATGAGCTTCTCTCTGCATCCCCATACAGGGAGTCCACAGGCTGGTTTTCAAAAAGCCAAGTGGATGTCCTCACATCACCTCGCTGAACATCACTGACACTGACCATCCTCACATACTTCTTCTGTCCCACTTGCTGGGATTCAAAGAGCTGCTTGTTAGACTGAACATCTCCCTTCTGCACGTCGTCTACTGTTCTGGGCACAGACAACTTGCCCCCTGAGAAGGAGTCAAGAGGCTCTGTCTCAAACCTCCACCGGGCAGCTTGGACATCTCCTTTCTTGATGTCCTCTTGGGTGACAGCCCTAATCACAAACACCTCTTCTTCCTTCTTGATTTCATCCAAGGGCTTAGTTTCAAATAACCACCGGGCGCCTTTCATATCACCCTTCATAATTTCTTCTTTCTGCACAGAGGTGACCTCATGGTATCCTCCTTCTTTGTCCTGAATAGCATATAAGGGTTGGCTTTCAAAGAGCATTGTGCAGGACTTGACATTAGCCTTGTTCATGGTTTCCTTCTGGATCTTCTGGAGCTCTGTCTCATCCACTTTGTCATGGATTTGGTCAAGGGAATATGTCTCGAACACGAACCTTTTGCCTCCAACATCTCCCCCCTCGATACCCTTCTCTGGAGGGATTTCCTGGATGCCCTCAGAGTTGTCCTTCAGGGTATCCATGGGGTAGTTCTCAAAGAGCCATGTGAACTTGTGCACTGATCCAGCTTCAATTGGCCCAGCATCCTTCTGCGATTTTGGTTTGGTGGCTGTACCTAAGGGCTTAGCTTCAAAGAACTCCTTCACTCTGGACACTTCCCCAGACTGTATCTCCACACGACTGGAGTACCGCATAGTTTTTTTCCTGTCAGCTTCACCAACAACATTGCTGCCCAAGGGTTCAGTCTCAAACAGGTGCCGGACAGTTTTGACATCAACTCCTTGTAATTCCTCCTGACTGTATGCCTTACTGACTTGTAAATACTGTTCCTCCTGGCCTTTCAGGGAGTCCAGGGGCTGAGTCTCAAACATCCATGTGTATGACTTCACATCAGCTTGGGGCACAGTGCCATTCTCCTCCTGCTTCTTTTCAGCCTTTTCATACAGGGTGTGCATGGGCTGGGTCTCAAAAAGCCACCGGCAGGTCTTCACATCCCCCCGCTGGGAGATCTCCCTCTTCATTGAAGGATGCTCTTCACCTTCCGTGGCTTGGTGATGAATGACATCCATGGGCTGAGTTTCAAAGAGCCACTTGGCTGTTCTGACATCACCAGACATCACCTCCTGTTTTGTGATCCCCCGTATTATATCCACTTTCCTGATGCTTTCATCAAACTGGTCCAGGGGCCTGGTTTCAAACATCCATTTGTAGTTTTTGACATCACCACTGATGATCTGCTCTCTGCTTACAGAGGTGACCTCATGGAAATTGCCAAAGCTATCCTTGATGGCATACAGAGGTGTTGTCTCAAACAGGATTTGGTTGGCTTTGACATTTCCAGCTGGAATTTTCTCCTCCTGTTCTTTGGTGATGGGCTCAGCATCAGCCTGCTTAATGCTGTCTAAAGGAAGGGTCTCAAAAAGGGTCTTGAAGGACTTCACATCCCCTTTCACTACCTCTTCCATGTTGGTGGCTGGAATGTCTTCCTCAAATGACTTGGAGATGCTGCCAAGGGGACAGGTCTCAAAGACATGTTTTCTTTGCTTCACGTCTCCCTTCTCCTCTGCTGAAAGCTCTACTTTCTTTAAACGTCCCACCTCAAAATTGTCTTTCAGAGTTTCCATTGGCTGTGTTTCAAACAGCCAGAGTGTAGATTTCACATCACCTCCAATGACTTGCTCTTTGGCTACTACAGTTTCTGAAGCTTCGCCTTTCAGGGAGTCAAGAGTTTGGGTCTCAAAGAGCAATCGCTGCTTACTGACATCTGCCCCTGTGACAAAATCTGTTGAAGCCTTGAAGTCCTGTTCTTCAATCGTGATTTCTCTGATGGCATCCAGAGGCTGTGTTTCAAATATCCACCTTGCTCCACTGACATCTGGCCTTCCAATTTCTTCCAATGAAATCCCACGGATTATTTGCACTTTGGAAGTGTCCTTGTTGATGGTATCCAAGGGCTGAGTCTCAAACAGCCAGCGAGCTGTTCTGACTGCATTGCTCTGAATTTCTTCTCGGCAGACGGACTTGATTTCATGGATGGTCCCAGTTTTGTCTCTGATGGCACAGAGGGGCTCTGTTTGAAAGAGCCTGACAGTCTTCTTAACATCACCTTTTAGCTCCTGGATTTCTGACTTGAGTTGTAGGATGCTCTTCTCCTCCACTGAGGAGCAGCGTCCTATAGCATCCAAGGACTGTGCTTCAAAAAGCTGTTTGGCCCCTTTCACATCACCTCCCTGGACAAGCTCTGTGAGAACTGCCTCCTGCACTTCAGTTTCATCTGAATACAGTTTGTTTAATGAGTCTAGTGGCTGTGTTTCGAAGAGCCACCGGGCAGTACGCACATCCCCCCTGGCGAGGTCTGTTTCTGACACCTTGGCTGATGTTGACAAATTGTATCCGTTGATTGACTGGCTTTCAAACCTCAGGGAAGTGCTTTTCACATCACCACTGGGAATGACCTCCTCTTCTGCCAGCTTCTTTGTGGCTTGGTGGTCCCCAATGGAGTCAAGCGCCCAGTTCTCAAAAATCCAGCGCATGGATTGAACCTCTCCTGGAAGAACTTTATCCAGGTTCACAGATGCCTGTGCATTGGGATCTTCGGTATTAAGCATTTCTGCCAAGTCCTCAGTCACAGCTTCTTCCAAGTTTTTCCTGAGCTCAGGATGCATGTGTCTGTAGAGCCTTTTTAGTTCATTCACTTGGCGCTGCTGGTAGAACTTGGAGAAAGCTTGTTTTGGAGGAGGCACAGGGAGTGGGTTGAGATCCTGACTCCCTGAAGCAATGACCTGGACTGAGCCAACGGCAGGAGGGGGAGGTAAGTCATCTTCCATTTTCTTGATGGCAACTTTAGATGGTTTCTGAGCTTCTGACATCTTTAGGGAAACAGTTTTAAATGTCAGCATCATCTCTTACCCCCCAACCCCATGGCCGTTAATAGTGAGAACGGCAAAGGGAAAAGCCAACCAGCAAGGGAAATCCATGCACCTACTAAGCTCCATACCTTTGGTTCAGTAGCACACAGCATTCCAAAACATCACACCACTGCACACGCTCCAGGCTTGGTGTTAGCTCTTATTCCACTGCAACGGCTCTAAAGCAAGGTCTCTAATCCAGGTGAGGTGGTTAGTCTACAGTCCCCAGGATTCAGTCCAGCTACAGCGTAACAGAGCTGCTCGATTTGGACTGTGTCAGCAAGAGAGAGTGACCACAAGAATGATATAAGGAAGACTGTCTTAGAGTAGGGAGCTGAAAATTAACTTCTCCCTTCTGCTTGCAAGTGTCCACTGCTCCTCAGTGTCCAGGGCAGTTGGAGGACCTGCAGAGTGTCTGGGAACATAGGATCTGGGTGCAGGAGAAAGTCAGGGAGCTATTTGTGAAGAGGTCTCAAGAAGAAATTGGGGAGAAAGAACCAAAGTGTCAGACTGAGCTGATGAGGTTGGAAAGCAAGGTAGAATGATGTGCTCTTGATAGCACCATGGGCTGCCCACTGCTCAGGAGGAAGGGCTTGGGGGAGGATGTTTCTCTGATTAATAATTTCTTGCTGAACTCATGAGTGTGCATCATGTCATCATTTGCACAAGAATATATGCACAGCTATACAATTAGAGACTCTTCTGACTTGCAGACCTGTACAGGCATGAGGCTAGCTAAGGTTTACAAACTGCTGGAAACAGCAGGCCAGATTCTGTGCTTCCCTTAGGAGGAAGAGAAAGGCTGAGGGACAGGAGGTTGGGGTAACACCCACACAGCTGGGGGACAGTGAAAGTTAGTCCTGTTTAGACTCAGTCAGTCTGAGCTCAGCTCAAATTCACAGCAGCATTGGTCAGAAGTGAACAGAGTGGACTGTGGTTTTCCAGCCTACCTTTGAGTCTCCCTCTCAGCAATTTTTCTACTTAGTTTGGAAATCCTGACTGAACACTGAACTGAATACCTGCAACCTGCACTGCCCGGGCATTTATCCACAGGGAAGGTAGCTGAAGCGTTTAATCATTGTCTAAAAGAGACTGTAATCCTGGTGGCTTTCCTTTCAGTAAACAGATCTGCTGACCCTTGGCATGCCTGTGCGGTTACGTCTGTAGAGTTATGCCTGGAATATTATTAGTTGTTGCTCAAAGCACTGGCACGCAGTGTTATTTCACTCTGTTACATGCAGATTGTTCTGGCTAAAAATAAGTTTTGAACATTAGTAAAAACAAACCCCTCACTCAAAATACCAAAATCAGCATATTTTGCTCAAGTGCAAAATACAAATCCTTCACATGAGCCAACATACTTTGAATGCACTTTTAAAAATAAGGTTTTGGCTTTTTTTTCATCTGTGAAGAACTGAATGTGGGGAAGAGTGACTGAGCAGCTGATAGCTATATTCAGTATGAAAGTTCTACTTGCTGCCTTGTGTGGGTATTTAAATCACACAGACCACAAATATTTGATTACATTTCCTACCTTGCTTTTTTCCTGTCTGTGGGGAGAGTGAATGGAGTTGTCCTTCACAGTACTCTGTAAAAGATATGAGGAGAAATGACATTAAACTGCATAGGAAGACACATTATCTTTATATATATTTTTGTATCTTTATGTGTATTAATATGCATATCAACCACAGAGACCTAAAACCACAACAGGTGAGGTTTTCTTTTTTGGTTCATTGGCAGTTCTGTACAGATGAGAAAAAGAATCTTCTTCCACATTGATCAAAAACATGTTTCTTAAAGTCTCAGACAACAAACAAAACTCCAAACACATTTTTTTAGAGGTAGGGGAAAAACGAAACTAGAACTGATTTCTCCAAAGTTTGATTTAACCTATGTTTTTGTTTATAGTTCAATATTTTAAAAATCAAACTGACCTACATTTGTAATTGCATTATGGATTGTGAAATTCTTTGTTTTGGAAATCCTTTTAGTTTTTTAAAATTTTCTCAGGCTTCTAACCAGTTGTAATTTTCCAATTGCAGTCTCCATTTATTTTCAACTGGGACTGCTTCAGCCTAGACTCCTCCAGTACAGAGCCCTGATATACACTTGAGAGACTTTGTCTCTGAACAGGGACCCTACAAAAGATTGAGAGTAGAAGAAACCATGAACACATGTGGAACCACATCCCACACTACTCCTGGACCACCAGTGGAGCTGGTGAAATGGGAAAAATATAGCTCAGTGCCTTATGACCCTTGCAACCTGAATTATCCTATGGCCCATTGATCAGCCTGGAGTGGAGGATTAAAACTCTGGATCCCAAGGCTATAAACAGAGGAACACAGGGAGGATGCACTGTGAAGTTGTGCCTGAGTGTGACATACAAGAAAGATATATATGTGCATGTGTTGCAATGGGGATAGTATGGAGATGGATGTGTTGCTCTGTACTAAATATTTCCTCCGTGGATGTGAGTATGTAAATATATGTGTGCAAGTAAAGTGGAAATCTTATGTATGAGTAAACTGTATGGGCTAGTGGATGTAGTTGTGTGTGTGTTCAGTGTATGTGTGCATGTGTGAATTAAATAAGTATATAATGTGTGTGCGTGTACACACAGCTTGTACATTGTATACACACATATCCACACCTCAGATAACATTTATCCAGTATTTGCAAATGACAAGTGATTATCAGAAAATGCTGTGTTTCTCCAGATTTATGAAGCCAGACATGTTCTCTCCCAGCCTCTTACAACCACTTGCTGGGCCGGGACATTGCTGGGATGCCGCTGGTGATTTGCGGGGCGCGTGGCAGAGCTTACCGGCTGTGCGGGGCCGGCGGCGTCAGCAGCAGCACCAGCTGTCTGGGAGAGATAGAGAGCTGACAGCTCCTTCACGGAGGGCGCAGTCTCCAGATTTATGAAGCCAGACATGTTCTCTCCCAGCCTCTTACAACCACTTGCTGGGCCGGGACATTGCTGGGATGCCGCTGGTGATTTGCGGGGCGCGTGGCAGAGCTTACCGGCTGTGCGGGGCCGGCGGCGTCAGCAGCAGCACCAGCTGTCTGGGAGAGATAGAGAGCTGACAGCTCCTTCACGGAGGGCGCAGAGGACCTCCCTCGTCCTTGGCGAAGTATGTGGCTAGTGTTGTCTGATGTGTCTAAAAATGACCGTGTCCTCTCATCTGAAACAGGGACAGACGTGTGTGGTGAGCTACGTGCCAAAGACGCGAGGGCATGGTCAGCCTGGAGTGTGAGCATTGCTTACCATGGGCTTTGCCAGGTGCCTCTGCCATCTGCACACCAATTCCCCTGGCAGCCCCCACCCTGGTCCCCCGAAACTTGACATCATGCCCTTTTAGTTCAGGAAGAAAGCATGGACATTTCCACCTCTTTCATGGATGAAATGTACTTTTGAGCCTGGATGAGAGTAACATGTCGGGCAGTGTCCTGATGCCACCATCCTCCTGGTGGGGCACAGACCCCACACCTGTTCCCACATCCCTGGACAAAGCCATCACCAAACACGAGCGAGTCAGGGGGCATGAAGGAGCTATGCATGTTCAACTTGAGCCAATTCCCAATGTTTTTTTGCTCCGTGGCCACACCACTCTCCTATGGGTGTGCCTTACAAGCAGTTACATCCACCTATCTTTACCTCTCCCTGGGAGCCCATTTCAGGGAACAGAGGGATAAAGAGGCTACAAGACTTGCCCCAGGATGTAGCAGGGAGCCTTTGGCAGAGCCAGAGGACCAAAGCTTGCTCTTAATTTAGAGATCTGATGTCTTGAGCTGCACCAGTTCCCACAGGGGCTCCCACTGGGGCCCAGCATGGCATTGGTGTGATATTCCAGATAGTCAGCATTCATCCTACCTTCGTTCAGATGTCTCCTATGGAGATGACTACAGCTGAGGGGATGTCCCTATTGGGTTCATGTAGAAATGACTACTCTGGGAGGAGATGATCTATTAACCAGATCTCCTGGAGGTTATACAGGGGGACTGGATGGTTGGATCAGTCACACACTTTTGGATGATGCTCAGGCCGTGTTGTCTCATTTCTGCCTGTTGACCTTCATCCCCCTTGGTCCTCACCCGCCCTAAACAGTGGGGGCTTCCCTGCTCTCTCTGAGTATGAAAGCTGTGTCCATTTCCAGAGAAAGGTTCATAACAAAATTAATGATTTTAATACCAATACATTCATTTTTCACAGAAAGACTCCAAAATTCACTCAAAAATCTAGCTAAGAGCTTTTTTTTGCATTACTCTGCTAGGTGTGAGGATGACCATCTCTACCTCCCATCACAGACATATACAGAGCTTTACTCCTATAGGATGCATCTCAATCCTCCAGGTTAGTCAGGACTGTAATTTCTCTGTTACCACAGGAAAACCACGAGAAGGTTCTCCTGTTCTCTGCAGGCTTGCACTGCTGCATTTGGATTTAGTGGGGTATTTGCAATGCTTTCTGTTTGAACAATGGGCTCTGTTTCCACAAATCCAGCTATTGCACAGCCAGGAAAGGGCTGATGTACTTTTTAATATGTGCACATTGGAAACACTGAAGCCATTCTAGCATTCTTTGCCCTCAAATCTCAGTCCCCAAATCATAAGGGTTAATAAATAACAAACCTTTCTACTCTTTTTCTTTTTTTCCCCTACATTTTAAGCTTAGATTTTCAAGTTTTTCTCTAAAATACCGAAGATTTACTCTGGTTTTATTTTAAATTGACAAAAGCTATCATTATACACTAACAAGATTCCAGGAGCTGATGCTTCAAAGGAAATACCAGTTCCTGTGGACACAAACATGCACCAAAAAGCCATGAAGATAAGAACAGAGGGACCTCAGTCAGCTTTCAGACCCTGGCCCATGTGCTGCTGGAAGGTGCCAAACCCCAAGATTTCTGTTGTCCTTTGTTCCAGCTGCTCCTGCAGATGTACAGGCATTTTGATTCAGAACCAAGGCTGGATACATGAGCAATGTGTGGGATGCAATACGGATTTAGCTGCCCAGTTCTGCCAGAGGTCACTAGGACACCAGGGGAGGAAACAGAAGAAGATATTTCCTTAGTGCTTTTTTCCCCTCCTCTAAGTCATTGTGTAAATATGGCACCTCTCTCCCTGATTTCTGCTGTCCACAGCTTAACCCGTGAGTCAAAAGGAATGACCTATCTACAGCAAGTGGAGACAGTGACAAGGCTAGGACAGACCTGGTGCATCTTGAAATAGGTTGTGAGATTGCTACCACCCTCTGATTGCATCACTTTCCCCCCACTCTGCTCAAGACACCCCAAACTTTGACTAGGTCCTGGCTTTTTGAGACAAACAGCATCCTGGAAATCATAGAATGGGTTGGATTGGAAGGTACCTTAGAGATTATCAAGTTCCAATGCCCTGCCATAGGTAGGGACATCTTCCACTAGACCAGGTTGCTTCAAGCTCCATCCAACCTAGACTTGAACACTTCCAGGTATGGGGCATCCACAACTTTTCTGGGCAACATGTTCCAGTGCCTTACTGTCCTCTGATTAAAGAATTTATTCCTAATATATAATCTAAATCTCTCCTCTTTTAGTTTAAAACTGTTCCCCATCTTAGGGACGTCAGGAGGGTCCTTACAGCATGTGCTTAATTAACTACAGAAAGCTTTGAGGAGGGCTTTGAAAAATCTTTTCTTCTACATTGCTGATTACCTACTGGGAAGGCAAAACAGAGTCCAATCAGTCATGATAACAGAAGCTTTCTTCCTTTCAAGGTAATGAGGTTTGGTTAAGCCTCCCAGTAAGAGCAATGGGGAGAACTGGGGACAGTGAGCCCTGCTAGCTTCAAAGCAGAAAGGAAACCAAGCACAGATTTGCAGCCTTTCTGGCTGGGAAAATGAACACAAGCCCTTAGCAAGGGCATAGCCATGATGAAAAACTCTCTTTAAAGCTACCTCTAGGAGATGGGAGCACCTAGGCAGGAATCCTGCCTAGGCTGACACATGTGCTGCTGTGCTTAACCATTTTGGTGCAAAGTGCTGAGCAAAAGCATCCTCGTGTCCTAGACTGGGCTGGTGATGTTTAATGGTCTCCTCCCACCCACCCCAGGCTATGGGTATTACTTCTGATATAATTTGTATTGACCCATGGGCCTGTAGGTTGAGATACTGCACAAAGAAAAGCAATGTGCCCCTCTAGCCAAGAACGAATAATGCAGCTGAAGGAAGATTTCCAGTCCATGCAGTGGAAAATAGCACAGCATCAGTGCTGTCTAGTCCTTCATCTGTTAGCTTGGATGGGTAACAGGCCACAGGGCTTGTTTTAATGACAGATATAATTAGATACAAGGCTTTCACTGAAGCCTTCCCCTTATCGCTGCCTTTGTTTTCTTTTTTTTTCTCTCTCT